>NC_086101.1:100042763-100342763 GCF_963921235.1 Mobula hypostoma
TGGCATTCTCAAGGGTGAGGGTGAGCAGCAAGGAGTCTTGGTACAGAGTGATACCAGTGACTTAGGTAGACAAGGTGATGAGGTCCTGAAGAGAGATTTTCGGGAGCTAGGTAGAAAGCTGAGAAACAGGACCACCAGGGTAGAGCCACATGCCAGTGAGGGTAAGAATCGGATGATTTAGAAGGTGAATGCGTGGCTGAGGAACGGATTTAGATTTATTGATCATTAGATATCTTCTGGGGAAGGTATGACCTGCAAAAAAAGGGATGGGTTACGCCTGAACCAAAGGGGATCCAATATCCTTGCGGGCAGGTTGGCTAGGTTGTTTGGGTGGGTTTAAACTAATTTGGCAGGTGAATGGGAACCACAGTGATAGTGTTGAAGAAGAGGTAATTGGTTTACAAACAGAGGCAATGCGTTGTGAGACTGCTAGCAAAAAGAGGTTGATGATAGGGCAAAATTGCAGTCAACAGGATGAGTTGTTGTGTAAAGGGTGAACAAAATCGAAAAAGATGAATATAGGGCCATAAGACCATAAGACATAGGAGCAGAATTAGGTCATTTCGCCCATCAAATCTGCTCCACCAATCAATCATGGCTGATCCTTATTTCGCCTCCTCAAACCCGCTCCCCAGCCTTCTACCTGTAGCCTTTGATGCTCTGTCCAATCAAGAACCAATTAAGCTCTGAGTTAAACATACCTAACGACCTGGCATCCAGAGCTGCCTGTACTAATAAATTCCACAAATCTACCATTCTCTGGCAAAAAAATTCTCCACATCTGTTTTAAATGGACACCCCTCTATCCTGAGGCAGTGCCCTCTTGTCCTGGTGTCCCGCACCATGGGAAACATCCTTTCCATGAACAATGCCTCTGTTTGTAAACCAACTCTCCCATCCTCAGCACTATTACCGTGGTTTCTATACCCCTGCCAAATTAGTTTAAAACCTTTTGAATAGATCTATAAAACCTGCCCACAAGGACATTGGCTACTTGAGTCAGGTGTAACCTGTCCCTTCATACAGGTTGTACTTTCCCCAGAAGGGATCCCAGTGATCCAGTCATACCTCCCCCAGAAGGGATCCCAGTGATCCAGTCATTCCTCCCCCAGAAGGGATCCCAGTGATCCAGTTGTTCCTCCCCCAGAAGGGATCCCAGTGATCCAGTTGTACCTCCCCCAGAAGGGATCCCAGTGATCCAGTCGTACCTCCCATGGAAGGTATCCCAATGATCCAATCGTACCTCCCCCAGAAGGGATCCCAATGATCCAGTTGTACCTGTCCCAGAAGGGATCCCAATGATCCAGTCGTACCTTTCCCAGAAGGGATCCCAATGATTCAGTCATACCTTCCCCAAGAGGGATCCAAATGATCCAGATATCTGAAACTCTGCTTCCTTTACCACTGCCTCAGCCATGCATTCATCTGCCAAATCATCCCATCCTTATCCTCAATGGCATGCAGTATAGGCAGCAATCCAGAGATTGCTATCCTGGAGGTCCTGCTTTTCTGTTTACTCCCAGCTCTTTAACATCTCTCTCCAGGACATCCTCACCTTGCTACCTATGTAATTGGTGCCAAAATACGGTATACCAAGACTTCTGGCTCTTCCCCCTCCCCCCTTAGAATGCCATTGACCTGATCTGAGATATCCCTGTCCTGGCACCTGGGAGGTAATATACCATCCTGTTGTCTCCTTCACGCCTACAGAATCTCGTCTCTGTTCCCCTAATTATGGAATTTCCTATCACTACCGCAGCCCTCTTCACAGCTCTTCGCTCCTGAGCCAGAGTGCCACTGTGGCTCTCCATTGGCAGGCCGTCCTCCTCAACAATATCCAAAATGGTATATTCTTATTGAGGGAAACTGCCACTGAGGTACTCTGGACTGGCTGCTCTTTTATAAACAAGAGGAATCAACAGATGCTGGAAATCCGAGCAACATACACAAAATGCTGGAGGAACTCAGCAGGCCAGGCAGCATCCAGGAAAAGAGGACAGTCGATGTTTTAGGCTGAGACCCTTCGGCATAACAACCTGCCCTTTTACCTTCTTTCTCCTGACAGACACCCAGTTACCTGCCTCCTGCAGACTAGGGGCGACAACTCCCTATAGCTCCTATCTATCATTTCCTCAGACTCCTGTATGAGTCAAGCGTCTTTGAGTTTCAGGTCCAGTTCCCTAACACATTCACTGAGGAGCTGTAGCTCGGTGCACCTCATGCAGATGTGGTTACCTGAGAGGATGTAAGTCTCCCGGAATTCCTACATCCTACACAAACTGCCCCTGGAGTCATATATTCTGCTCCAACAGAAGGGGAAGAAACTTATCAGATACTTACCTTGCTTAAGTCTGATCGCCCCTAAGTCTGCTGAGCCAAAGCTAAAACCTCCCCATTCTAACACTGGCCCACTTACATAATGACAACACCAACAATGGCTGTTCTGTTTGTCACTGCCTTTTTTTTTCACCCTTGCTAATAAATTCCATCTGCTGATTGGCCATGGTTCAATTTCCAAAAACTGCTGTGAAGTGCTGCTTTTTTAAACTTCAATCAGGGACCTGTGTGAAGCCACCTCTTCTTACACTTCCATCCATTGACTGGCTGCAGTTCAGTCTTCAGGTATGTGAGTATTGATGTACCGATTCCAGCATAGAGGTGTTGGCTCGACTATTCAGCCTTGTTTTCTTTATTCCTCTAAACTTCCAATTTAATTCTCATCCAAATGTCTGATTAGAGCCATAATAATTTGCATCAAGCTATTTGAGATGCATGCTTTTATCTGTCAGTGCATAAAATAACATTTCTAAAGCCAAAACCCAAAATGCTGGAACACTGAGAAGGTCAGGAGAGTTCTGTAATGAGAGGAAGTTAACAGGTTAGATCATGCTCGATCTGACCAAAAACCTGTTCTCCACCTCTATGTTAACCCAGTGACATCCCTTGGTCTCTTCATATCAATATGGTGATCAAGAAAGCACCTGTACTTTCTTAGGCATCTGAAAATATTCAACTTGACAAGGAGGATTCTTTCAAACTTCCACAGATATGCCATAGGTACTACCTTGATGGGATACATCTAAACGTTCTATAGCTACTGCTCTGCTTTTCACAGATGGGACCAATAGAGAACGGTAGACACAGCCCAGATTATCATAGGCCTATCATCTCCATCCATCCAGTCCAACTTCATGAAGCGTTGCCTCCAAACAGAGGCAGTATTACAGAAACAAAAACAACAGGAATTCTGAAGATGCTGGAAATTCAAGCAACACACATCAAAGTTGCTGGTGAACGCAGCAGTTCAGGTAGCATCTCTAGGAAGAGGTACAGTCGACGTTTCAGGCCGAGGCCCTTCGTCAGGACTAACTGAAGGAAGATTTAGTAAGAGATTTGAAAGTGGGAGGGGGAGAGGGAGATCCAAAGTGATAGGAGAAGACAGGAGGGGGAGGGATAGAGCCAAGAGCTGGACAGGTGATTGGCAAAGGGGATATGAGAGGATCATGGGACAGGAGGTGCGGCGAGAAAGACAAGGGTGGGGGGGAACCAGAGGATGGGCAAGGGGTATAGTCAGAGGGACAGAGGGAGAAAAAGGAGAGAGAGAGAAAGAATGTGTGTATAAAAATAAATAACGGATGGGGTACGAGGGGGAGGTGGGGCATTAGCGGAAGTCAGAGAAGTCGATGTTCATGCCATCAGGTTGGAGGCTACCCAGACAGAATATACGGTGTTGTTCCTCCAACCTGAGTGTGGCTTCATCTTTACAGTAGTGGAGGCTGTGGATAGACATGTCAGAATGGGAATGGGATGTGGAATTAAAATGTGTGGCCACTGGGAAATCCTGCTTTCTCTGGCGGACAGAGCGTAGGTGTTCAGCAAAGCGGTATCCCTGTCTGCATCGGGTCTCGCCAATATATAGAAGGCCATATCGGGAGCATCGGACGCAGTATATCACCCCAGCCAACTCACAGGTGAAGTGTCGCCTCACCTGGAAGGACTGTCTGGGGCCCTGAATGGTGGTAAGGGAGGAAGTGTAAGGGCATGTGTAGTACTTGTTCTGCTTACAAGGATAAGTGCCAGGAGGGAGATCAGTGGGGAGGGATGGAGGGGACGAATGGACAAGGGAGTCGAGTAGGGAGCGATCCCTGCGGAAAGCAGAGAGAAGTGGGGAGGGAAAGATGTGCTTAGTGGTGGGATCCCGTTGGAGGTGGTGGAAGTTACGGAAAATAATATGTTGGACCCGAAGGCTGGTGGAGTGGTAGGTGAGGACCAGGGGAACCCTATTCCTAGTGGGGTGGCAGGAAGATGGAGTGACAGCAGATGTGCGTGAAATGGGGGAGATGCGTTTGAGAGCAGAGTTGATAGTGGAGGAAGGGAAGCCCCTTTCTTTAAAAAAGGAGGACATCTCCCTCGTCCTGGAATGAAAAGCCTCATCCTGAGAGCAGATGCGGCGGAGACGGAGGAATTGCGAGAAGGTGATGGCATTTTTGCAAGAGACAGGGTAAGAAGAGGAATAGTCCAGATAGGTGTGAGAGTCAGTAGGCTTATAGTAGGCATCAGTGGATAAGCTGTCTCCAGAGACAGAAACAGAAAGATCTAGAAAGGGGAGGGCGGTGTCGGAAATGGACTAGGTAAACCCCTTCTCCCGTCTTCAACCCTCCTCTTCTTCATGGACACCCCGCTCTAGTCTTCTGCCTGCTCTGGATCTCTTTATCGCTAACTGCCGACGGGACATCAACCGTCTCGACTTCACCGCACCTTGCTCCCATTCCAACCTCACTCCTTCGGAATGCTCTGCTCTCCACTCCCTCCACACTAATCCTAACCTTATTATTAAACCCGCCAATAAGGGGGGTGCTGTTGTAGTCTGGTGTACTGACCTCTACCTTGCTGAGGCACAGCGACAACTTGCAGATACCTCCTTTTATTTACCCCTCGATTGTGACCCCACTAAGGACCACCAGGCTATTGTCTACCACACCATCACCGACTTTATCCGCTCAGGGGATCTCCCATCCACTGCTACCAACCTTATAGTTCCCGCACCCCGCACTTCCCGTTTCTACCTCCTACCCAAGATCCACAAACCTGCCTGTCCTGGCAGACCTGTTGACTCAGCTTGCTCCTGCCCATCGAACTCGTTTCTGCATACCTCGACACAATTTTATCCCCCCTTGTTCAATCCCTTCCTACCTATGTTCGTGACACTTCTCACGCTCTTAAACTTTTCGATGATTTTAAGTTCCCTGGTCCCCACCGCTTTATTTTCACCCTGGATGTCCAGTCCCTATGTACTTCCATCCCCCATCAGGAAGGTCTCAAAGCTCTCCACTTCTTTTTGGATTCCAGACCCAATCAGTTCCCCTCTACCACCACTCTGCTCCATCTAGCGGAATTAGTCCTTACTCTTAATAATTTCTCCTGTGTCTCCTCCCACTTCCTCCAAACTAATGGTGTAGCTATGGGCACCCGTATGGGTCCTAGCTATGCCTGCCTTTTTGTTGGCTTTGTGGAACAATCTATGTTCCGTGCCTATTCTGGTATCTGTCCCCCACTTTTCCTTCGCTACATCGACGACTGCATTGGCGCTGCTTCCTGCATGCATGCTGAGCTCGTTGACTTTATTAACTTTGCCTCCAACTTTCACCCTGCCCTCAAGTTTACCTGGTCCATTTCCGACACCTCCCTCCCCTTTCTAGATCTTTCTGTCTCTGTCTCTGGAGACAGCTTATCCACTGATGTCTACTATAAGCCTACTGACTCTCACAGCTATCTGGACTATTCCTCTTCTCACCCTGTCTCTTGCAAAAATGCCATCCCCTTCTTGCAATTCCTCCATCTCCGCCGCATCTGCTCTCAGGATGAGGCTTCTCATTCTAGGACAAGGGAGATGTCCTTTTTTAAAGAAAGGGGCTTCCCTTCCTCCATTATCAACTCTGCTCTCAAATGCATCTCCCCCATTTCATGCACATCTGCTCTCACTCCATCCTCCCGCCACCCCACTAGGAATAGGGTTCCCCTGGTCCTCACCTACCACCCCACCAGCCTCCGGGTCCAACATATTATTCTCCGTAACTGCCGCCACCTCCAACGGGATCCCACTACTAAGCACATCTTTCCCTCCCCGCCTCTGCTTTCCGCAGGGATCGCTCCCTACGCGAATCCCTTGTCCATTCGTCCCTCCCATCCCTCCCCACTGATCTCCCTCCTGGCACTTATCCTTGTAACCGGAACAAGTGCTACACATGCCCTTACACTTCCTCCCTTACCACCATTCAGGGCCCCAGACAGTCCTTCCAGGTGAGGTGACACTTCACCTGTGAGTCGGCTGGGGTGATATACTGCGCCTGGTGCTCCCGATGTGGCCTTCTATATATTGGCGAGACCTGACGCAGACTGGGAGACCGCTTTGCTGAACACCTACGCTCTGTCCGCCAGAGAAAGCAGGATCTCCCAGTGGCCACACATTTTAATTTCACATCCCATTCCCATTCTGACATGTCTATCCACGGCCTTCTCTACTGTAAAGATGAAGCCACACTCAGGTTGGAGGAACAACACCTTATATTCCTTCTGGGTAGCCTCCAACCTGATGGCATGAACATCGACTTCTCTAACTTCCACTAATGCCCCACCTCCCCCTCATACCCCATCCGTTATTTATTTTTATACACATATTCTTTCTCTCACTCTCCTTTTTCTCCCTCTGTCCCTCTGACTATACCCCTTGCCCATCCTCTGGTTTCTCCCCTGCCTTGTCTTTCTCCCCGGACCTCCGGTCCCATGATCCTCTCATATCCCCTTTGCCGATCACCTGTCCAGCTCTTGGCTCCATCCCTCCCCCTCCTGTCTTCTCCTATCATTTTGGATCTCCCCCTCCCCCTCCCACTTTCAAATCTCTTACTAAGCCTTCCTTCTGTTAGTCCTGACGAAGGGTCTCGGCCTGAAACGTCGACTGTACCTCTTCCTAGAGATGCTGCCTGGCCTGCTGCGTTCACCAGCAACTTTGATGTGTGTTGCAGCATTACAGAGATAGGAAGGGGTGATGCCAGAAGGGAAGTTTTGAATGTATGTATAAGTATTTTTAGTCGAGGCTCTGCCTTGCCAAACAGTGCTGGTCAACATGCATTAATAGTTGGTTAAGCTGGTGTGAGATCGGATATTGAATCTTGAGATCAAGATGAGACATAAGAAACAGAATTGGAGGGAGCCGGGTAGGACTGGCAAACCATTACACAATATGCCTCACTTGTTGAAGAGCTCATAGCATATAATTCTATTTAAACTACACTATTTTATACCAAAGCACAGCTGCATACCTGACAAGCTATCAGACAGTAATCACAGCACTTCAGAATAATTCCTTGTGTGAAGTGCCTTTTGATTTTTAGGGGAGATATGATTAGACAAAATGTAAGTGTAAGCCTCCTGTATTTGAAGTGATATTATGACATTTGCAGTAACTGCAAAGAGTATTAATAGCTCTTTCTAATGGTTATTTCACTGTATTACAAAAAGTTCCTGTTAATTATATAGAGCAGGCTGCTTCAACTGACCTATTAAAGAATTCATCAGTGGATCTGTGTACATGATGGAAGGGTTTGTTCAGATTTATACTGAATGATTCATGGATATAATTGCTTGCCACAAAATGAATGATTAACAGATAGAAACTTTACCTAAATACCAAAAAAACTTAGAACTGAAGTTCATATAATTGGAAGAATGATTAATTCAATTAAAAAAAAAATCATTCTAACAATTGCTCTTGCTTGTTCTTGGATAACTGGTGAAATGTGCTATAAAGTTTATTAGCACCAACCATGATGATCTAGACCATGATGTAGATGATATTCCAGTATGGTTTAATACATGCCTGAAGTTGACTCCCCTCTACTGTCAGCGAAAATCCCAGCTCATTTACTTCAAACACTCCATTAGGTGCCAGGAAGAATGCCAAGATAAGTGCAATGACTAGGAATTTGCTGATAAATAAAAGAGAGAAGAATGTGACAAAATTCAATTTGAAGTAGACTGCAGAAATTATCATTGCCTGCTTTAGAGGTGAAACTAGGGTCAATTAGGAGGGAATTTGGATAGACATGTGATAAAAAAATAACAATCTGCAGAGGTCTATGGAGAATGATTAAGGGGCTGAGAATGAATAGCTTGCTCTGGAAGAAAGCAGCATAGATTCAGTGGGCCATATACTCTCCTGTGTTGCAAGGAGCCTGTAACTCTATGTTGAAATTTATTGTATAGTTCTATGTGCCTTGAACTGAGAGATTTGCTCATTTGTTTCAGAAATAATTCGAAGTTCACAAAAGTAACATGGGATTTTAAATCACAGACAGTTTGAAGTGGGTCAGGATCTTAGAGACTCTGTTGTATTTCTACTGCAGTCTGATCATTTACTACCTTTACTGGGTCAATTGCTTTTCACTTCTACAATCATTTTTACCTTGAAGACAAATTGTCAAACTATGAGGGATTTGCATATCAGATGCATATTGTGACAAGAATACACATAGATTAAGATGTAGCTGGCCTGGGCTGGCACCAGTGGAATCAGCAGTTGGTCTGCCACCTGTCTTCAGGAGAGAGAGAGATAAGGAAAACAACGGAGATGTTAATGAAGGAAGGAGAGCTGTCAAGATCAGCTCCCCCTTTGAACCCTGAACTGTTTGAAGTGATGGACAGGCGATACCCCAGCAGGGGGATAAAAAGGGACAGGTTCGCTAAGGCAGGACACACACGACACCCGAGGTAACAAGACCCTGGAAGCGATGCGTCTCTCACAAGTCGGTGGAAAGTATCGGGCAATAAACGCACAGAGTGGAAAGGCACGATCGGCGGGAACCTGGTGTGTGTCCACCCTTGCCTGGGTGCCAGGTTCAGCGCAGGGATCGTATCTGGAAATGGAGGGGTCACAGTCAGTGACCCCAGATGACATCACAAAGGACTCGCCCGAAAGCTGACTGCGAAGGTCTGTCTGGAAGCGTTGAATATTCATTCGTTTTGCTCTCTCTCTCCTTCCCCCCACTGTCCATCGCCACGGCAACGATTACTGCGAACTGAACTGAACTAAATTGAACTGAACTTTGCGTCACTTTGAAACTGGTCATTTACCCCTAGACAACGATAGAGCTTGATTAATCCTGTTATCTTAATTCTGTGTACATGTGTGTTTATCATTGCTGAACTGTTGCATTTATTATCCTTTTGATTAGAGTACTGTGTTGCTTGTTTCTTTAATAAAACTTTCTTAGTTCTAGTAATCCAGACTCCAACTGAGTGATCCATTTCTGCTGGTTTGGCAACCCAGTTACATAGAAACATAGAAACATAGAAAATAGGTGCAGGAGTAGGCCATTCGGCCCTTCCAGCCTGCACCGCCATTTATTACGATCATGGCTGATCATCCAACTCAGAACCCCGCCCCAGCCCTCCCTCCATACCCCCTGATCCCCGTAGCCACAAGGGCCATATCTAACTCCCTCTTAAATATAGCCAATGAACCGGCCTCAACTGTTTCCTTTGGCAGAGAATTCCACAGATTCACCACTCTCTGTGTGAAGAAGTTTTTCCTAATCTCGGTCCTAAAAGGCTTCCCCTTTATCCTCAAACTGTGACCCCTTGTTCTGGACTTCCCCAACATCGGGAACAATCTTCCTGCATCTAGCCTGTCCAATCCCTTTAGGATTTTATACGTTTCAATCAGATCCCCCCTCAATCTTCTAAATTCCAACGAGTACAAGCCCAGTTCATCCAGTCTTTCTTCATATGAAAGTCCTGCCATCCCAGGAATCAATCTGGTGAACCTTCTTTGTACTCCCTCTATGGCAAAGATGTCTTTCCTCAGATTAGGGGACCAAAACTGCACACAATACTCCAGGTGTGGTCTCACCAAGGCCTTGTACAACTGCAGTAGTTCCTCCCTGCTCCTGTACTCGAATCCTCTTGCTATAAAAGCCAGCATACCATTCGCCTTTTTCACCGCCTGCTGTACCTGCATGCCCACTTTCAATGACTGGTGTATAATGACACCCAGGTCTCGTTGCACCTCCCCTTTTCCTAATCGGCCACCATTCAGATAATAATCTGTTTTCCTATTTTTGCCACCAAAGTGGATAACTTCACACTTATCCACATTAAATTGCATCTGCCATGAATTTGCCCACTCACCCAACCTATCCAAGTCACTCTGCATCCTCTTAGCATCCTCCTCACAGCTAACACTGCCACCTAGCTTCATGTCATCCGCAAACTTGGAGATACTGCATTTAGTTCCCTCATCCAAGTCATTAATATATATTGTAAACAACTGGGGTCCCAGCACTGAGCCTTGCGGTACCCCACTAGTCACCGCCTGCCATTCTGAAAAGGTCCTGTTTATTCCCACTCTTTGCTTCCTGTCTGCTAACCAATTCTCCATCCACATCAATACCTTACCCCCAATACAGTGTGCTTTAAGTTTGCACACTAATCTCCTGTGTGGGACCTTGTCAAAAGCCTTTTGAAAATCCAAATATACCACATCCACTGGTTCTCCCCTATCCACTCTACTAGTTACATCCTCAAAAAATTCTATGAGATTCATCAGATATGATTTTCCTTTCACAAGTCCATGCTGACTTTGTCCGATGATTTCACCGCTTTCCAAATGTGCTGTTATCACATCTTTGATAACTGACTCCAGCAGTTTCCCCACCACCGACGTTAGGCTATCCGGTCTATAATTCCCCAGTTTCTCTCTCCCTCCTTTTTTAAAAAGTGGGGTTACATTAGCCACCCTCCAATCCTCAGGAACTAGTCCAGAATCTAACGAGTTTTGAAATTCGTAACAATATGAGTACGTAACAATATAAATTGACTCCAAAGCTTTAGCAAGAGGTGTGAGCATCTTGAAGATCGGGTCTAGTAGTTCACTGCCTGTGGCCTATCAACCATTGAGATCTCGTTTGCCTTGCTGGGTGTGATAAAGTGCTGTTGTTCTTCTCAAGGCAGGTACTGGAGCCCAAGAAGTGATCTATATCAAGCTGCCTTCTGGAGTTCTCTTCTCAATCCCCAATGTGCTGAAATCTTTTGACTGGAACTTGACTCTGGCTTTTTGTCAGATTCTTCTGAGATTAGGGTCAGCTATGTAACCAGTGAGCAGGGCATTGCAAAGTTTATAACAGTGAAAACTGCTTTACAGCATTGACTGGAACAGTGAGATTCCTCTGTCCTATGTAACTTTTATGGAGAGGACAATTGTATTTTAGAATCAATTGAACTGCATTAGTAAATTCATGTCTCAGAATTATGACATTTGTTTATTTACTCATTCCTGCTTTATTGTCATTATTGGTAATGCTAGCATTTTACCAGCCATCATCTCTTCTTGGCCCTGAAGTGACAAGGCAGTTAAGAATTAATTACATTGATGGTCTACAGTCATGTATTGGACAGGCTGATTGTAGACAGCAGAATCCTTTTTCGGATGTACCTTAGTGAACCAGATAAATTTTATGATAATCAGGTTCATGGCTATTCTTACAGAGATTAGTTTTATTTTTAATTGAATTTCAAATCTCAAGTTACATAGTGAGATTTGAACTTGTGCTTCTTGATCAAAATTCCAGAAATCTGGCTGTTTACCCAGTAACATAATAAATGGATTGCTTTATCATGGTATATCCTGAATTTTTTGCTGTTATTATGCATTGCTCTTGTATAATATCTTAAGTTTATATTTCAGAAGACTTTATTGTAGGTTTTCATTGCAGCTTCTGATATGGCTTTGCAGATTTTATCGGGACATCAACAAATACTAAAAGCACTTATTGTATCTGACATTAGGTTTACATTTGTAATAATTATTGTGCTGTGTTGACACTTGATTTATTTGAGTATAATGTTGGCTGCAGACTTTTCCCACACTTGTTTTCAATGGTTAGTACCTACTGAAGGTACAAAACTAGTCAAGATGCAAATATGCGATCTAAAATCACTAGTCAGTGGACATGATTACACTTCAAACTTTGTCTATAATCAAAGTGCGTGAAATGAAAATACAGACTCAATTTCACTCTGTGTAATGTTTCTGCTTCTGAAAAGAAGGATATATGTCTATGTGACATAGAAACAATGAAAAATAGGATCAGGAGATATTGATTTAGCCCTTGCAGTCTGCTCCAGTATGCAATACCTTCACAGCTGATCCTCCTTCTCAAAAATATATTTCTGTTACCTTCCCATTTCCTTTTGTATCTAGAAATCTACAGTTCTATAAAGTATTCATGCCTTTGGAAGTTTTCATGTTTTATTGTTTTACAACATTGAATCATAGTGTATTTATTTTGGCTTTTTTGACACTGATCAACAGAAAAAGTCTCTTTTGTGTCACAGTGAAAATAGATCTTTACAAAGCGATCTGAACTAAATTACAAATATAAAATAATTAATTGTATAAATATCCACCCCATTCAAGTCAGTATTTAGTAGATGCACCTTTGGTAGCAATTACAGCCAAAGGTCTGTGTGGATAGATCTCTAACAGCTTTGCACATCTGGACGCTACTATTTTCCCCATTCCTTTTTACAAAACTGCTCAAGCTCTGTCAGATTGCATGGGGATCATGAGTGAACAGCTTTTCAAAGTCCAGACACAAATTCTAAATTGGATTGACGTCTGGCCTCTGACTTGGCCATTCCAGGACATTGACATTAACCTCTGCATGGAGGTTGGTGACTAGTGGTGTGCCTCAGGGATCTGTTCTGGGATCCCTACTCTTTGTGATTTTTATAAATCAGCAGTCCCCAACCACCAAGCCGTGGACCGGTACCAGGCCGCAAATCATGTCCTGCCAGGCCGTGAGGAAACGATATGAGTCAGCTGCACCTTTCCCCATTCCTTGTCACGCACTGTGGAACTTGAACATAGGGTTGCCAACTGTCCCGTATTTGCCGGGGCATCCCGTATATTGGGCTAAATTGGTTTGTCCCATACGGGACCACCCTTCTCCCATATTTCCCCCACCAAGGTGGAGCGCTCCTATGAAAACTTTCATGCCGAAATAGCATGTAGCGAAGAAGCAATCACCATTAATTTATATGGGAAAAATTTTTGAGCATTCCCAGACCCAAAAAATAACCTAACAAATCATTCCAAATAACACATAAAACTGTAAATAAATAACACTAACCTATAGTAAAAGCAAGAATGATATGATAAATACACAGCCTATATAAAGTAGAAATAATGTATGTACAGTATAGTTGGGAAGATGAAGGCAAAACCGATTTGTGGGGAAAAGATTGGCACGGACGCGCATGTGCACACAGGTGCCGGCGCAAGGCTTCATGGTCATTGTAGTCTTTCCTGGGGTAAAGTGTCCTGGGATTTGACTGCTACTTTTGTCCCTTATTTGGGAGTGAGAAAATTGGCAACCCTAACTGTAAAAGACATATTGAGGTGAGTTTAAACCTACTTGAACACCGCCCCCCCCCCACTCTGCGGGCAGCCGGTCCGCAAGAACATTGTCGATATTAAACCGGTCCGTGGTGCAAGAAAGGTTGGGGACCCCTGTTATAAATGAACTAGATGAGGAGGTGAAGGGATGGGTTAGTAAATTTGCTGATGTCACAGATGTTGGGGGTGTTGTGGGCCGTCAGAGGTTACAGAGGGACATTGATAGGATGCAAAACTGGGCTGAGAAGTGGCAGATGGAGTTCAACGCAGATAAATGTGAGGTGGTTCATTTTGGTAGGTCAAATACGATGGCAGAATATACTGTAGCATTAATGGTTAGACTCTTGGCAGTTTGGAGATCAGATGGACCTTGGGGGTCCAAGTCCATAGGACACTCAAACCTGCTATGCAGGTTGACTCTGTGGTTAAGAAGGCATACGGTGCATTGGCCTTCATCAACCGTGGGACTGAGTTTAAGAGCCGAGAAGTAATGTTGCAGCTCTATAGGACCCTGGTCAGACCCCACTTGGAGGACTGTGCTCATTTCTGGTTGCCTCACTACAGGAAGAACGTGGAAACTATAGAAAGGGTGCAGAGGAGATTTACAAGGATATTGCCTGGATTGGGGAGCATGCCTTATGAGAAAAGGTTGAGTGAACTTGACGTTTTCTCCGTGGAGTGATGGAGAATGAGAGGTGACCTGATAGAGGTGTATAAGATAATGAGAGGCACTGATCATGTGGATAGTCAGAGGCTTTTTCCCAGGGCTGAAATGGCTAGTACAAGAGGGCATAGTTTTAAGGTGCTTGGAAGTAGGTACAGAGGAGATGTCAGGCGTAAGTTCTATACGCAGAGTGGTGAGTGCGTGGGGTGGGCTGCCAGCGACAGTGGTGGAGGCAGAAATGATAGGGTCTTTTAAGAGACTCCTGGATAGGTAGATGAAGCTTAGAAAAATAGAGGGTTATGGGTAAGCCTAGGTAGTTCTAAAGTAAGGACATGTAGAGATCTGTTTTCACTTTGTCGCAAAAGAGTCTTTTTCTGTTGATCAGTATCAAAAAAGCTAAATTAAATCCATTGTGATTCAGTGTTGTAAAACAATAAACATGAAAACTTCTAACAGAAGTGAATACTTTATAGGCACTGTATCTCCATTCTTTAATCAGTGATTTTGCCTCCATAGCCCTGATGGAATAGAATTGGGTGCACCGCTCTCTAGTAAAGCCTCTCGGTCCTAAATTTCTTACCCTGTACCCTAAGACTATGACCCCTGGTTTTAGAGTGCTAAGGCAGGGGTAACATCCAGGAGGAAAACAAATCTATTGTCCACCAAGAGCATACACCATACTGGACCTGGTGTTGAGTAACAGCAGGTCAGTATGGAAGGGTGAAGATACCTCTCAGTGAGAGAACGATTAGATAACAGTTGTCACAACTCCTTTATTTTTAAGATAGCTATAAGTAAGGATATGTATGGATGTAGTGGGAGAATATTAAATTGGAACAGTAAATTACAAGAGTATTAAGCAGGAATTAGGGGAAGTTAATTGGGAAGAGTTGTGTGTGGGCATGTGCACCTCTGCCATGTAGAGATGTTTGTTTTGTATAGAGTACAGGACAGTAATGTCCTTGTGAGAAGGAAGGACATGGCAAGATAAGGGAACATGGATGTTGAGAGACGTAGTGAATTTAGTCAAGTAGGAACAGGAAGTGTATGTAAGGTTTTGGAAGTAGAACCAAGGAAGGAGCCAGAAAATAACTTGAGCAGAGAATTAAGAAAGCCAGGAGGGGCATTGAAAAGTCTGTGGCAAATGGGATTACATAGAATCCCAAGGCATTTTATCAATAGATCAAGAACAAGAGGAAGACTAGGCAGTGAGTAGGGTACTCATGGATAAAGGATGAATATGTGGTTGGAGGTGGGTGATGTGTGTGACATCCTAAATGAGTACTTACCAAGGAGAAGAATATGGATGGTATGAGAAAAATATGGGGTGGGCTAATTTGCTAGGACATTTCAAGGTAAAGAAGGAGATAGTGCTGGGATCTCTAAAAGAATATTAAGATGGATTTCTTCCCAGGGCATAATGGGATATAGTCCAGGTTATTGAGAGAGGCAGGATATGAGGAGCTTTGACCATTATCTTCACGTCCTCTCTAGCTAGAGGTGTATTCCTGGAGCACTAGCAAGCAGCTAAAGTTGTTCATTATGCAAGAAGAGAAATTGAGATAATTCTGGAAACTATCAACCAGAGAGTCTCATTCAGTGTTAGGGAAGTTGCTGGAGAGAATTCTTAGGGATGGGAATTATGAAACTTGGAAAACCATGTCATAGAAACATAGAAAATAGGTGCAGGAGTAGGCCATTCGGCCCTTCAAGCCTGCACCGCCATTTATTATGATCATGGCTGATCATCCAACTCAGAACCCCGCCCCAGCCTTCCCTCCATACCCCCTGACCCCTGTAGCCACAAGGGCCATATCTAACTCCCTCGTAAACATAGCCAATGAACTGGCCTCAACAGTTTGCTGTGGCAGAGAATTCCACAGATTCACCACTCTCTGTGTGAAGAAGTTTTTCCTAATCTCGGTCCTAAAAGGCTTCCCCTCTATCCTCAAACTGTGACCCCTTGTTCTGGACTTCCCCAACATCGGGAACAATCTTCCTGCATCTAGCCTGTCCAATCCCTTTAGGATCTTATACGTTTCAATCAGATCCCCCCTCAATCTTCTAAATTCCAACGAGTACAAGCCCAGTTCATCCAGTCTTTCTTCATATGAAAGTCCTGCCATCCCAGGAATCAATCTGGTGAACCTTCTTTGTACTCCCTCTATGGCAAAGATGTCTTTCCTCAGATTAGGGGACCAAAACTGCACACAATACTCCAGGTGTGGTCTCACCAAGGCCTTGTACAACTGCAGTAGTACCTCCCTGCTCCTGTACTCGAATCCTCTCGCTATAAATGCCAGCATACCATTCGCCTTTTTCACCGCCTGCTGTACCTGCATGCCCACTTTCAATGACTGGTGTATAATGACACCCAGGTCTCATTGCACCTCCCCTTTTCCTAATCGGCCACCATTCAGATAATAATCTGTTTTCCTATTTTTGCCACCAAAGTGGATAACTTCACATTTATCCACATTAAATTGCGTCTGCCATGAATTAGCCCACTCACCCAACCTATCCAAGTCACCCTGCATCCTCTTAGCATCCTCCTCACAGCTAACACTGCCACCCAGCTTCGTGTCATCCGCAAACTTGGAGATGCTGCATTTAATTCCCTCATCCAAGTCATTAATATATATTGTAAACAACTGGGGTCCCAGCACTGAGCCTTGCGGTACCCCACTAGTCACCGCCTGCCATTCTGAAAAGATCCCATTTATTCCCACTCTTTGCTTCCTGTCTGCTAACCAATTCTCCACCCACACCAATACCTTACCCCCAATACCGTGTGCTTTAAGTTTGCACACTAATCTCCTGTGTGGGACCTTGTCAAAAGCCTTTTGAAAATCCAAATATACCACATCCACTGGTTCTCCCCTATCCACTCTACTAGTTACATCCTCAAAAAATTCTATGAGATTTGTCAGACATGATTTTCCTTTCACAAATCCATGCTGACTTTGTCCGATCATTTGTCCTAATTAGGGAGAGCAGGTATGGTTTTGTGTGGGGTAAATTAAGTTTTGCTAAGTTGATAAAGTTTTTTGACCAGGTTTCAAGGGTGATCAATGTAGGCAGGACAGTGGATGTTGTCCAAATGGACTTTAGTAAGGCGTTTGATATGATCCTTCATATCAGACTCATCCAACAGACTAAAATACATGGGATCCACAGTAAAATTGGTCATTTGGTCAGAACTGGCCTGTCCATAGAAGACAGGGTAGTGGCTGATTGGACTTATTCTGGTTAGGGATCTGTGTACAATTTTGTTTTGCAGGTATTTGCACTGGGATCTCTGCTGTTTGTAAAATGTGGTATATAAATGACATGGACGAAAGTTTAGATGGTTGAATTAGTAAGTTTGCAGACACTATGAAGACTGGCAGTGTTGTGGATAGCACATAAGCTGCCAAAGGGTTCAGTGGGATATAGATCAATTGCAGGTATGGGTGGAGAAATGGCAGGCAGAGCTTAACCCAGGCAGGAGTGAAGTGTTGTGCTTTGAGAGGTCATATCTAAAGAGACAGTGCACTTTTAATGGTAAAGACACTAAACAGTATTTATGTGCATAGGGATGTTAGGGTCCAAGTCCATAGCTCTCTGAAAGTGAGTACATAGGTTGATAAAGAATGCATATGGTATACTTACTTTTATTAGTTGAGGTATTAAGTCAAGAGTTGGAAGGCTATATTTCAGTTTTATAAAACTCTAGTTAGGCCACATCTGGAGTATTGCATTAAATTCTGGTTGCCCCATTATAGGAAGGATATTGCAGGTTTGGAGAGGTTGCAGAGGAGGTTTATCAAGATGCTGCCTGGACTAGATAGCATATACAGTAAACAGAGGTTGAATAGACTTAGGTTGTTTTCTCTGGAGTGGCAGAGGCTGCGAGGAGATCTGATAGAAGTTCATCAAATTATGAGAGATACAGAATAGACAACTGATATCTCTATCCCCAGTTTGAAAAGTCTAATACCAGACTGTGTGCATTTAACTGAGAGGGATTAACTTCAAAGGCAATATGCAGGGCAAGTTTTTCACTTAGTGACTGCTGCTGGGAATGCACTGCCAGGGGTGGTGGTCGAGACATTAAAGTGGCTCTCAGATATGAGCATGAATGTGCAGGAAATTGAAGGATATGGATATTGTGTGGACAGTAGAGATTAATTGAGATGGACATTTGATGACTAATGTAATTAGTTCAGTAAAACGCTGTTGGCTATAAGGCTTGTTCCTTTTCTGCACTGTTCAAATGTAAGTTTTAATTCTTTTCCCTTCACAGAGCCTACTACACCCATTGAGATCCTCCAAAAGATTGTTTTTTGCTGCAGATTCCAGCATCTGCATTCTTTTGTGTCTTCATCAGAGTTTTAATTTTATTGGCGAACTTAGAAATATTGATTACCCCATTCAAATCATTACCATATCTTGTGAAGTACCGATTCCTGCACTCTCTATGACTCCACTCCTGCCGCACCCTTTATGTGTCAAGTATAGCCTTTGTCCAGGTAAGGATTCAAATCTACACCAAATAACCCAAGTGTGGTTTCACTGCATATAAACTACATAAAGGCAGGTACCTGTTTCTCATCTTTAAATTTTAAAGTTTATTTTTCATGTAAAGTCAGCAAACTTAGATATTGTATAATTGCTCCCTTTATCCACAATAGTAATATAGATATTAAGTCGATGAGTCCGCATCAGCATGAGACTGTTAATGTAAAAAGTCACTGAGTTATCGGCAGTAACAAATCAGTATATAGGAGGGAGATTGGAAATGTGGAAGAATGGTGCCACAACAACAACCTCTCATTCCACATCAGCAAACCCAGAGAGCTAATTTTTGACTATAGGAAGAAGAAACCAGAGGTCCATGAGCCTATTCTCATTCAGGGATCAGTAATTTTAAATTGTTTGGTGTTGTTATATCAGATGATCTGTCCTGGGACCAGCATGCAAATGCCATTACAAAAAAGACATTGCAGTAACTCTACTTCCTTAATGATTCAGCATATCATCTAAAATGTCAGCGAGCACCTCCGCTCCGTTCGCCACAACAGACAGGATCTCCCAGTAGCCATCCACTTCAACTCTGCTTCCCACTTCCATTCAGATATGTCCATACATGGCCTCTTCTACTGCTGTGATGAGGCTAAACTCAGGTTGGAGGAGCAACACCTCATATACCGTCTAGGTAGTCTCCAGCCCCTTGGTATGAACATAGAATTCTCCAATTTCTGGTAATTCCCTCCCCCTCCCTTCCCCTATCCCTATGTCACTCTGCCCCCTTCCCCAGTTGCCTACCACCTCCCTCTTTGTTCCGCCTCCTATTACCCATTGTGTTTTCCCCTATTCTTTCTTCACCTTTCCTGCCTATCACCTCCCTGCTTCCCTTCCCCACCCCTTTATCTTCCCTCTTACAGGTTTTTCACCTGGAACCTACCAGCCTTCTCCTTCCCACCCTCCCCCCACCTTCTTTATAGGGCCTCTGCCCCTTCCCTCTTCAGTCCTGACGCAGGGTTCTGGCCCGAAACGTCGACCAATCTTTTCCACAGATGCTGCCTGACCTGCTGAGTTCCTCCAGCGTGTTATGAGTGTTGCTTTGACCCCAGCATCCGCAGATTATTTTGCGTTTACGATCATCTAAAACGTTGACATCTTCCATGGACGCACGGTGAGAATATCCTGAATGGTTGCAGTCTGGCCTGGCATGGAAACACCATATCCAAGGAATGGAAAAGCCTACAAAAAGTAACAGATACAGAACAGTCCGTCACAGGAAAGGCCCTCTTCACCACTGAGCACATCTACAAAGATTGTTGCCACAAAAAAAGCACAATCCATCATAAAGAGACCTCCACCACGCTCTCTACTCAATGCTGCCATCAGTCCCACAAGACTAGGTTCAGAAAACATTATTATCCTTCAACCATCAGGCTCCTGAACAAATGAGGTTCACTTCACTCACCTCGACACTGAACTTATCACTGAACACAACCTATGGACTCACTTTGAAAAACTCTACAAAGCATGTTCTCCGTATTATTTATTTATTTATTTATTTTGCAATTGTACATTTTGCCTTTTGCACATTGGCTGAGTGTAATTTTTCATCGATTCTATTATATTCCTTGCGAACGCCTGCAAGAAAATGAATCTCAGAGTAGTATTTTATGACATATATGTACTTTGATAATAAATTTACTTTGAAATTTATTCCTACTCTTGTAACAACTTAACCAATTATTTATCAATATATATTTCCATTAACCTTGTGATCTCTCACAAATTTAACTTTGTTGTGGTGGGATTCATTATATGAAGCAGTTTACATTGACACGAGAAATCCTTCAGCTTCCTTCCATCCTGCTAAAGAATTCACTGGCTTCCTGAGCAGAGAAGCTGATTTTCTGGCTGATTAACTACCGGAGTGTTTAATTGTGATACTTTACTGCACAGTAATTAAATTAACAACATACTGAACAACACTGACTGAAAAATATTTGTTAGCACAATGAAACTGGAAACAAATTATTATTTTGATAAGTGAAATTTTTGCATGTTATTTATATTAACAGCAACTGTGTGAAGTTAAGAACATATCAAAACAAAATAAGTGTCCAAGTAGACAATCTGAACTCTGGATGCTCCACTGAACCTTGTTTTTTTCTTGTGTTGCATTATGTACATTCAAGTCATGAGCTGACGGTAAAGATCATAAATTAGAATCTCATTCAGAATCAGGTTTAATATCATTGGTACGTGTTATGAAGTGTTTTGTTTCACGGCAGCAGTACATTGCAAGGCAGAATAATGAAAACACTATAAATTACAATAAGCACATATATGAAAATAAATATATAGTGCAAAAAAAGGGGAAAATAGTGAGATAGTGTACATTGGTTCACTGTCCATTCAGAAATCTGATGGCAGAGTGATTGAAGCTGTTCCTGAATTATTGGTTGTGTGTCTTCAAGCTCCTGTACTTCCTCTTTGAAGGCAGCAGTGAGAAGAGGGCATGTCTTGGGTGATGGGACTCCTTAATGATGGATACTGCCTTTCTGATGCATTGCCTTTTGAAGTTGTCCTCAGTGCTGGAGAGGCTAGTGCCCATAATGGAGCATCTTTCTGCAGCTTTTTCTGTTCCTATGCAGTGCCCTTCCATATCAGATGGTTTCCTGCCAGTTAAGCATATTTAGCTGCTCTTACATGCTGTACTACTTGGGGAGTTGGGATCAGAAGGTAAGATATTGAGCTCAGTGAGTGGGCAGGTACAAAGTTGAAGGAAAGAGTTACACTCTCCAATTTATTTGCTCTGTCTAATATTCAATCAATTAAATGTCATTGTTATTAACTAAGTGATAGTGCAGTCTCAAAAGACTTTAGCACTGTTCCATTTCTGCTTCCTTTCAACATCAATAACGAAGTTGGATAACACTAGACAACCAAACCCCAGCATTGCTTTCTGTGCTGATGTTAAAGTTCTTGCAAAGCAGATGCCCATTTAAAACTTGTAACAAACACAATAACGAGCAGTTAAACAGTATCCTGAATGTTGTTCAACAAGCTTGCTCCACCATTCAACAACATCATATGTGATGTCTTTCCATTCTCTCACTCACTATCCATGTCCAAAGATTTCCTTTGTGATCAAAAGTATCATAAAATTGTGTTTTTCATGAAATACCATAAAATGGTGAATACATTAGGCACATTTAAAAAACTCTTAGATAGACACATTGATAATAGAGAAATGGAGAACGATGTAAAAGGGAAGGGTTAGATTGATCTTACAATAGCTAAAAAGTCAGCACAACATCATGGCTGAAAGGCCTATACTGTGCTGTAATGTTTGATGTTATATGTTCTAATACTCAATTATAGAGAACTCACAACCCTATTATGCAGAATTCCAAATATCTGCAACATCCACACTGAGAAAATGTCCTGACTACCTTAAGTGACTGAGTGACTGAAATTTCACTCATATTTCTAGGATATAGCTTTATAAACCAACCAAGTATTCTCAGGATTTTGTATGTCTTTATAAAATATCCTTTCATTCTCTAAGCTCTGCTGAGATGTGAAAAGTCTTCTTTACCTTTTCTCGTAGGAGTGGTTGCATTGTGATTTGGTATAGCAATTCGAATGCACAGGAATGTAAGAAGCTGCAGATAGTAGTGGTGTTATCCCAGTGCATCCTCCCCCACCTCAACAAGGCACTGTTGTCAAAGATCCTCACCCACTAGGCCATGCCATCTCCTTGCAGCTATCATTGGGTGCAAGTTGGCACCACCAGCATCTATGTTTTTATTTTCACTTGCACCTCTTGCACATTGTTTATTTGTCAGTTTTGTTTATGTTTAGTTTTTCATGAATTCTATTGTATTTCACTTACTTCTGTAAGCATCCACAAGAAAATCAGTCTCAAGATAGTATACGGTGACATATAGGTACTTTGACAATAAATTTGCTTGACTTTGACTTCTCTTCGTCCATTAGATACATGAATGTAGTTGCAAAAGCAACCCTAATCACTGCCTCAGTAATGCAAAGGAATTTTTTGTTCTAATTGTGTTCTTTCTCGTATAATTGTGTATAACTTACATTCTTCTTGTGAATATTGGGTCCCTGATGCTATATGCTGCAATGCTACTGGAAGTCAAGTTTTTATCACTCCAGTCCATACATAAACTTATCTATATCAAGCTCAAGTTCAGGTTTATTGACATTTAACCATAGACATGTGAACAGCTAAATGAAACATCATTCCTCTGGGAACAGCACATATAAGCACACACAGCACATACAAAATAATTATGACACAACACATATAGTTAGGATAAAGTAAAATGCAGTCCCAAAATAATATTAGCACAAGTCCCTGAGTGCCATGGCCTGAAAACTGGTGGTGTATGGGATGTTGTCCTAGAACCATGTAACAATAAATTCCACTTTGAGGACCAACAGCCTATCCCAAGTAGAAATCTAGTTAACTTGTACTGAAATGAGTTCAATGCAGACTTAAAGATGTTTAAATGTTCTTTGCAGAATGGGATAGAAAACAACAAGTCACATTAGACTTTTGATCCAAAGAATTTGCTAACAGCTAAAAGTGACATGGTGTTTGGGAATGGCCCAAGTGCAGAAAGAGAGACGGAGTGGCAGAATGAGCAGCTCACTGAGGCCTAATAAGAGTTATACAGGACCAAAGGAAAAATAATAAATAATAGGCTAACAGGGCAGCTAGCTAAAACACTCAGACTAAAACCTAACACCATCATTGCAGCTCAGAAGCAGTAACTTAATACTAAAGTAATACCACTCCTTTGCAGCATCAACCTAAATTGTTAATATTCTTTTTCAGAATGTGGTCTAAGGAAGCAGGGAAGGTTGCAGTTGCTTTGGTCAAAATTTGACAAGACTGAAATGAGAGAAAAGAGTTCAATATAATCACTATGAAGCACTAATTGGGTGGAACAGCATACTGACGGGTGTGATTGCTGACCTCATGACTGCAAGGGTGTTCAGACTCTGTGGCAGAGTCCATAGTTGTGACAAAAAGAACTTTATTCAACAAAATAAAAAAGCTTACAGCAGATACAAATAAATCTGAAACCATCTTAAATAAAGCTGAGTGACCAAGGTTTAAATAAACATTGTCAGGGAAAGCTGGATGGTAACCAAGGATGAATGTCAGGTTGCTATGGTGTGTGCAGTATAGCTGGCATCAAGTTGACAAATGAGACCCAAGTGGCATGTACAATGTAGTGACCCCTCTGAACTTCAAACCAAACATGAACAGCCAGTAGTATGGTCTGCCTCAAAGGATCAATTGTCAAGAAATGGATGCAACAAAAGTGAAGGAAAGGAGGACACAAAGACTATAACCAATCAATACTGTCAAAGAGTACAAAATAGTCCTGTTCTAATAGGGAGCATGTGACTAAAGATTCAGACTACTGTTGAAAGTCTGCTTGGTTCATAGATTCATAGATTCATAGAATAGTACAGCACAGTACAGGCCCTTCGGCCCACAATGTTGTGTCGACCCTCAAACCTTGCCTCCCATATAAGCCCCAACCTTAAATTCCTCCATATACCCATCTAGTAGTCTCTTAAACTTCACTAGTGTACCTGCCTCCACCACTGACTCAGGCAGTGCATTGCACGCACCAACCACTCTCTGAGTAAAAAACCTTCCTCTTGGAATTTGAGAATACAGTACTGGGCTCAATGTAGCAATTTTTTTTTACCTTAGTACATGTTTATTTGTGATTCAATAAAGATACTGTCTGTGGGAGATAATATATTTGTGTAGTTTAGTCAAGGGAACAGGGCCATGAACCTCAATATATAACCCAATGTGAGAAATGTTAATGGAAAAGGAAATTCCTAGAAAATAGAGTAAGTGGACAAACAATTTGGTCAGAGATTGGTTTTGATGACCATTTTTAAGGAGGGAATAAGGCAGAAATACAGAGATCTTAATGTTTCAAAGCCCATCAAACCTGCACACATGGGGCAAGGCAGAGTCATCTGCGTGTCCACTGTGCTCCAAGCGAGGAACCCTGGAGCACATCCTCAGTGGCTGTGCAAGGGCACTTGATGAGGGACGGTACAGGTGGAGGCATGATCAGGTCCTGAAGACCATCGCTGAAGCCGTCAGCACAGGAGTTGAGTGGGTGAAGCGGTCCCGACACTCCAAGCAGACCATTGCCTTTGTCAGAGCTGGGGAGCAGCCAATACCCACCAAAAGAACATCTGCAGGCATCCTGAACTCTGCAAGGGACTGGTAGCTGTTGGTGGACCTCGAGGGGCAACTGAAGTTCCCCAACCATATCGCAGCCACCACCCTGCGACCAGACATTGTCCTAGTGTCTGAGTCTACTAAGCAAGTGGTGCTGCTGGAGCTGACAGTCCTATGGGAAGATAGCTTGGAAGAGGCCTTTGAAAGAAAGCTCTCCAAGAACGCAGGACTTGTCAGCAACTGTCAGCAGGCTGGATGGAGAGCGAGGTGTCTCCCAGTGGAGATTGGTTGTAGGGGATTCGTAGCCCCTTCCTTAGTTAGAGCCTTCAGCATTTTGGGCATCAAGGGAGAGAGGAAGAGGAGAGCCATCCACAGTACCACCGATGCAGCAAAGAGGGCCTCAAGATGGCTGTGGCTCAAAAGAGGGGAGCCATGGACTCACAAGTAGCTAGCCATCTGGACACAAGCTGGGGTCTGATCAGCCCCGGCTGGGTCACCTGGAGGAGGTTGTATGATGTTGAAAGACCCGAAACACCCGATGATTCCAGGAACACCACTGAAGATGTGTCCAGAAGCATCAATAGATGTATGTACACAGCAAAAGAACGATTGTAAGGAAAAGAATAGTGAGGGCCAGTACTCACTAGTAAAATAGTAAATGGTGATGTGGATTGGCTAATGTGGTAACAGGGTAATAGACAAAAGTAGAGACGTGAAATGCAGCAGTGATGACACCTGAGTTTCAGGAACTTCACTAATTATGTTATAGCGTGCACCCATTGTTGTAATAGAAAATTGTATTTACTGCTAGACCTGTGGGTAATCATTTTAATCTGTAACATTGGTTAACAAATTTTTTTGAAACCGTTGACTCCTCTGAATTTTTCTTTGTTTATGATAGACCACTTGAAGCTGAACACAAATATGATTTCAGATTACTTGTATCCCATAGGAATTTGGAGAAACAAGAAATTAACTTTTATTGAACACAATACATTTAATTACATAATGGTGCGGATGCGTTGCAATAGTTCAATTAAGCCAGAAACATTTTGTTGCTGATTTTCACTTGTAGTCTGTGTCTGAGGCTTCTTGCTTAAGTGTCCAACAATAATCAGCCAGCATTGATGGATTCCAGTTGCCCTGATACCATTTCTCCATGACCGCAATGTCCTGGTGAAACCTCTCACCATGCTCATCACTGACAATGTCAAGATTTGCAGGGAAGAAGTCTAACTGGGAATGCACAAAATGAGTCGTTAGTGATGTTGCACTTCATGGTTTTATATGCATGAAGTATGTTGTCAACCAGCTGCACGTAGTTTAGTGCTCTGTAATTGACAAGAAAAAATTCAACAGCATCCTTGAATACCTTCCATGCAATTTTCATCAGTCTCAGTAGAAGTTCTTTGAATTGCTTGTCATTGATGACCTGTTTGATTTGTGGCACAACAAAAAATGCCTTCCTTAATCTTCACATCAGGTATTCTGACTTGAACTATGAATTGAAAGGACAAATAAAGCCGATTTTAAAAAATGATGTATGAAAGGAAAATTACATGAATATTTTCATGATCACCAGTCCAAAATCCATAAGACACACCCAGAAGTATTCAGAAAGCAAAATCTTTGTTGACCAGTGTTATCAGGACCAAGTCTGTAACTTAATTAAGTCATCCTATAGCCAACATTCTGTTATAAAAAAGAAGTTTACTGATAATCTTGTCTACTGAGAATATAAAAGCTGCACCAAATTCATGCCCAGGTGGACTGGTTTTGGCTGGTCTTCCGGTGCATTGCATTATTTTAAATACCAACTCTGTGAGTTCTTTCAGTTTGTTCCTACAGAACTTTAGAGTTTAGAATACTCAGCAGCTGCAGCAGTAGTCAATAGTATTGGATTGATTAATTTGGGAGTGCACAGAAGCTCAGAAACTGAGGAATGAAGATCTAGGAGGCATGAGGGCTGGAGGTAGCTTCAGAGTTAAGCAACTGTGAAGCCACTGAACGATTTGAAAATAATGATGAGTTGTAAATTCTAAGCATTTCCTATCTGGAAGCCAATATACATCAGTAAGCATGGATTTATATCAATTAGGCCAAACTTGGAAGACCATTCTGTATATGCCTTCACTATTCAGTGAACGAATGTCACTTTCTTTTCATAATTTGCATGTTAAATTTTTAAGCATCAAAGATTACAAATAATCGTTTTAGTTATTCAATAAGCTTTAAAAGAAACAAGTTAAAAGCAGCCAAATAAAAAGAAGGATGTGTGTTGAATATAGATGAGAAAACCAGCAGCATATTTCAACATGCCACATTTATACTTAGTGAAGAATGGCTCTCTCAGCTATCTCCCATTCTGTCTTATTTCCCAATCAGTCTGCTATCAAATGGCTAGCCATTCCTATGACACTAATGATTTCATATAAAATGCATAAAAATAATTGATGCAAATAAATCACACTTTCCCATGATTCCCTGTGACCCTCCTCCCACATGTTGAATGCTGCATTTTGCACTTTGTAGAAGGAATATTTCATTATATATTGCATAAAAATATAAAAGATTTGGTAGAAAAGTTGAGGTATGTAGAACTGCAGTTCAGAAGCAAACCTCAGACAATATTCCAAGTTCCTCCTCTGTCTCATTTCTCCCTCTTCCCGACCTGTTCAGTTGCCCTTCTACCTGAGTGCTCCTTCACCCAGTTTAGTTCCCCTCCTCTACCCACTCGATTTGCCTATTACACACACTCTCCTCCCCCTAGCTATCTCAATTTTCCTTCGCTCATTGTAGTCTTTCTCGGGGTAAACAATGTATTTCACTGCTACTCTTGTCCGTTGGCAACCCTACCCTGCGCCCCCCCCCCCCGGGTCGGCCGGTCTGCAAGAATGTTGTCAATATGAAATCAGTCCGCAATGCAAAAAAAGGTTGGGGACCCCTGATCTATGGCAATAAATTCCACAGATTCCTCACCCTCTGGCCAAAGAACTTCCTCTCTTATCTCTGTTCTAAAGGGACGTCCTTGTATTCTAAGCCTATGTCTTCTGGTCGTAGAGTCCCCCACTATTGAAATCATCCTCTCTATGTTCATTCTATCTCGGCCTTTTATTTTCCTTATCCATCTTCCTATCACCCACCCTCAACTGGACTGCCTGCTAACTCTTGCTCAGTCCCCTCCCTTCACGCTTTTTACACTGGCTATCTCCCTTCTATTGTTCAAGCCAGTTGAAGGGTCTCGATCAGATATTGCCTGACCCACTGTGTGCCTCCAGCTTTTTGCATATTGCTCCAAATTCAAGTATTTATAGACTTCTGTGTGAAAGTTATTGTGTATGAAAGCACATCTTATCAAAAAAATGAAGCTTAAGGATGACATCATCATTTCATGCCTGATATAAAAGGACAGTGATTTAGTGTTTTTTGTCCTGAGTTAACCTGCTCTTGTCCCTTTACACATTGGCACAATACAGAAGTTGCTGAAAGGTAATGTTGCTGCTGAACTTAACATGTAGCTTGAGAGGCTATTTTTCTCCTGCTCAAAGGCAGGAGAAAAATACTTTTGAATTTTAATTAAACCATAATTGACTTATGAAGATTTTTTTCTCTTTGGGATTTGCAAATGATTAAACCTCGTGGAGCAAGAGAGAAACAAAGCCTATTTAGAATATTTGCTTCAGTGTAAATTAAACATATAAGGAGAAATGCAAATGTCAGACTAAAGTTTAAATTAACAAGAGCATAATCTTTCTAGAGAGTGGTCAGTTGATAGTCTGTAGATGATCATTTTGTACAGGTTTCAAATGTAAAGCAGAAGCCATTTCTGAACACCAGATGATGCAGTGTAGAGTGAACACTGGGAGAGGTTTGGGGAGAGAATGGTGAAATGTTGTGTCAGGGCAAGAGGCCATCAATGAGCGAGGATCTGTTGTGTCAGTTCTACTACTGGGAATCATCATCACAAGGTACCTAATAAAGTGGCTACCAAGTGTGTATCTTAGCCTAAAGATTTGAGGGAGTAGATTTGGGATGGAGATGAGGAGGAACTACTTTTCTCAGAGGGTGGTGAATCTGTGGAATTCTCTGCCCAATGAAGCAGTGGAGGTTACCTCAGTAAATATATTTAAGACAAGGTTGGATAGATTTTTGCATAGTAGGGGAATTAAGGGTTATGTGGGAAAGGCAGGTAGATGGAGATGAGTCCATGGCCAGATCAGCCATGTTCTTATTGAATGGTGGAGTAGGCTCGATAGGCCAGATGGCCTACTCTTGTTCCTATTTCTTATGTATATGAATGTGCTGAGATCTAGCAGAGAGATGCAGTTTCATTAACTAGGAAATGCACACAAAGTAATTTATTTGTTGAGTCCTTAAGACTTGCTGCAGACTGAATATCAAGACATCTCAAAACTTTTTGTTCTCCATTTGGATCATTTAAAAACAAAAACATGAATACTGAAAATGCAGTGAGTTCAGTGTTCAAATATACATCCCACCACCCACCATTTCTGTAGGAATCTATTAAAGAAAAGATCACCTTAATCTTTTCCTAGTTGTTATATTGAGGTTCCATTCATTAAGACTGAAGAAACATTTTTTATAATTAAATCAATGTCTGGGTTCAAGGAATGCAGACTTCAAAGATCTGCAGCACCTTGCCTCCTACAGATGCTGCTCAAACCACTGAGTTCTTCCAGCAGAATGTCTGTTGCTCCAGACTACAACATCTACAACCTCTTGTGTCATCATTTTCTATCTTTTATTTTCTCCACTATTTTTATTTCCACCCATCTTAACCATAAAGTTTTCAAGACTTATTCAACTCTGAAATTTTCCTTCCTGTGACATCAATTGAGAAGAAAGATTTTTCTAACTTTCAGAAACACAAGAGGTACTGCAGATGCTGGAAAATCTAGAGCAACACACACAAAATGCAGCTCAGAAAGCCAGGTAGTATCTTTGCAGAGGAATGAGCAGTCAATTTTTCAGTCCATTACCCTTTATCAGATCCCAACGAAGGGTCCACATCTGAATTGACAACTCTTTCTTTATCTTTCACCATCTTATGGACTCATCTGGAGCATCACAGAATAAAGGGAGATTTGATAGAGATATATAAAATTATGAGGAGTATGGACTGGGTAAAAGTAAGCAGGCTTTTTTCACTATGGTTGTGTGACACTATAAAAAGAGGTCATGGGTTATTAAGGGTGAGGGGTGAAATATTTAAGTCAAACATGAGAGCAAACTTCTTCACTCAGAGGAAGTGTGGAATGAAATGTCAGCAGAAGCGGTGGATGTGGTTTTGATTTCACTTTTAAGAGAAATCTAAATAAATACCTGGATGGGAGACATAGGGAGATCCATGGTCGGTGTGAAGGTCGATGGGACTATGCAGATGAATAGTTTGGCACAGACTAGATGCTTCTTTTGATGTTCTGTAGTGGTCTATGATGCTATGCCTTTATGTCAAGGGGAAGACACAATGAGAAAGTCGAGCCATAATTTTATAGGGTTTTAGTGAGACCACACACTAAATCCTTTTACCAAAGGATGAGTTCTATTGTCTTGGTGGTGATGGAGGATAAATTTTCCAGGTCCATTGTTGAGAGGAGGAGAGACTGAACAGAACTGGGCAGTAAAAAATCACATAAGTTAGGAAGTGAATGACATTTAGTCTCCATGCCTAATTTCAGAACATTGTAGTGTCCATTTCCACCATTTATTAGACACAAAACATAGGAGCAAATTAGGCCATTCTGCCGACCCAGTCTGTTCTGCCATTCTATCATGGCTGCTTTATTATCCCTCTCAACTGCATTCCCTGCCTTCCCCCTGTAACCTTTGACACCCTTACTCATCAATATCCTTTCAAACCTTGCCTTAAATACACCCAATGATGCAGCCTCCACAGCCATCTGTGGTAATGAATTCCACAAATTCACCACCCTCTGGCTAAATAAAGTCCTGTTTATCTCTATTGTAATGGAACATTTCTCTATTCTGATGCTGTGCTGTTTGGTTTTCGACTTCCCTGCTATCGAAAACAATTCTCCACATTCACTCTATCTAGGACTTCCAATATTCAATGGGTTCAATGAGATCCCTTCTCATTTTTCTGAAATCCAGTGAGTACAAGCCCAAAGACATCAAACATTCCTTGTAACTTAACCTTTTCATTCCTGGGATCACTCTAATGAACCTCGTCTGGACACTCTTCTAGACAATGGGCCCAAAACTATGCACAATTTTTTTGCAATATATTCTCACTTATAGTACATGCATATCAATTCCATCCTGATTGACTTCCCATCCAGGTGCAGTTTTAAGTAGTCGTATAACATACTTCTTGGTGATGTGAAAGAAAACCAGGGTACTTGGGAAAAACTGTCCAGAAACCATGTAGGAGAAAAGGTTGGCTTTAGTGAAAAATAAAAGATTAATGGGTGGAAACTAAGATACTGTGCCCTCTGTAAGGAATGAGAAAATTGTCATTTGGAATCTATTTCATTTATTTGTTTATTTTATTTAGAGATATGATATGACAACAGGCCCATATGGCCCAATCAGCTTGTACCGCCCATTTACACCTATGTAACTAATTAACCTACTAGCCCATAAGTCTTTAGAATATGGGAGGAAACCAGAGCACCTAGAGGAAATCCTTATAGACATGTAGAAACTCCTTGCAGACAGTGGAGGAATTTAACCCGGGTCACTGGTGCTATAATAGCATTCTGCAACTATTTCAGCAACTGTTACACTACTGAATTCCTCCTACTGGCATTGCATGGAGTAGACGCGTTTCTCGGATGGTTCCATTCTTTTTAAGTTACTGAATCCAATCTGCTTCGAAAAGCTTATTTTTGGAGTATTATGATGTCTCGTCCTAAAACTTCTAAGAAAGACAAGGATCCTTCTGTGACTATGGAAGCTATTGCGGAGTTAATTCGGAAAGCCCAGAGCGAAACGTCTAAACAACTTTCAGATGTATGATTAAGAGTTACCACAGAGCTTAAACGAAAGGAGATTCTGCGGCAGACTTTGCAAAAATCTTTACAGGAACATACTACTCAGATTCAAGATTCAAGAACCTGAAGATACTAAGACGGATGAAATGGAAAAGCTCAGAGATAAACATTTGAAAATCACTGAATCTTTAAGACAAAAGATTGTCACTATGGAGAATAGATCAAGAAGGAACAATATACGAATTTTGGGTCTTCCTGAGTTGGTCGAAGGCAAGCAACCTGCAGAATTTTTTGCAAATCTGTTGGCTCGTTTGTTTCCTGATGTTTTGGATACTCCACCAAGAATAGTCCGGGCACACCAAATCCCAGTGTTTAGACTCACTTCTCACCAAAAACTTCAATCTGCTTTTCATGACTTCCAAACTAAGGTTTCTATAATTCGCCAATCTCGTCGGTTAGGTATGATTAACTTTGAAGAGTATAAGATAAGGCTGGTCAAAGATTATTCGCCTGAGGTATTAAACAAATGTTTTAAGTATAAAAAGGTTATGGCAGAGTTATACAACAAAGGCTATAAACCTTCAGTAAATTACCCCACTCGCTTCAGGATCATTTTGGAAAATGGATCTCCTAAGTGATTTCGTTTGATTGAGGAAGTGCACAATTTTCTTCAGGCCAAGTCAAGTCCAGAAGACTAATTGTTTAATACTGTATCATATAAATTACACTTCCTTAGCTTGATCAATTCTTTGTTGTCGGACGTTTGCAATCTAATGGTTTAGTACGTCTTTTTTTGAACAATTCTGTCTTCTATTCTTGTATACTCTTATAATTAGTTTCTGTTCTTATCATACTTTCTTTGCTGAGTTAATTTTTTTTTCACATGATGTTTTGAACTCTTCTTTAGCTCTTCTGGATAATATTTAGTCTATCAACTCCAGAAGTTTAAATGTTTAACCTTGATCCCTCAGTCTGACTGATCAATTCATTGCAATTGTGCAGTTTATTTGTTCATTACTTTTCTCTTGGAATAAATCTTTTTTTGAGATTTATTTTCAAAAATAGTTCTTTTTCTTCTCTTTTTTATTTTAATGCAATAAAATTTTTACTTATATTAAGAAATTGAATGCCTCAATTATTTTTTTACAAGAGACACATGTTCACAGATCTGACTGTGGGTATTTGTTCAAACATTGGAATGGTCCAGCTTTTCATTCTTCCTTTCAAGCCAAGGCCAGAGGTACTTCGATTTTGATTGACAATTCAGTTACTTTTGTTCAACATGAGGTAATGTCTGACCACAGTTCGTTATAGTCTCAGGGAAATTAGATAATGTAGCGATGTGCTACACACAGAGCTAGAAATAACGACACGCAGTCTGTAAGTCATACTTGAGACTATATTCAAACTTCGCAGCACTGGCTTCTAAGCAGTTCCCTTCCAGCCCTCTCTGGGCGGAAATGACGTCAGAGGTGCATTACAAAAGTCTCTCCCCATACGCGGGCTATTTTGTGAGCCGGTTCGCTTGTGTAGAAAGTGGGTCACCACATAACACACTCCCAGAACTAGCGATACACCCCCAATGTCCAGAGCCTGGATCAGTCTCTGTTTGGGCAGTCTGCCTCTGCGCCGCGATGCCTGAACCTCGACCTGCTGTGCCAAGTCCACGTCGGCCAGTTTGAGTCAGTCCATCGTGAAAACCTCCTCTTTCCCCCCAATGTCCAGAACGTACGTGGACCCATTGTTACTGATCAACTTGAATGGCCCCTCGTACAGCCGCTGTAGCAGTGCCTGGTGTGCGCCCCTTCGTACGAATACAAACTTACAGTTCTGCAGGTCTTTGGGTACATAGCTCGGGATCTGTCCGTGCTGTGAAGTCGGTACGGGGCCCAGGTTGCCGAGCCTTTCGCGTAGTCTGTCCAGGACTGCTGCGGGTTCTTCCTCTTGCCCCCTTGAGGCTGATATGAACTCTCCTGGGACGACCGGGGTGTGCCGTACACTAGCTCAGCCGACGAGGTGTGCAGATCCTCTTTGGGTGCTGTGCGGATTCCAAGCAGGACCCAGGGAAGCTCGTCCATCCCGTTAGGCCCTTTCAGGCGGGCCATGAGAGCCGACTTTAAGTGACGGTGGAAGTATTCCACTAGTCCGTTCGACTGTGGGTGGTATGCAGTTGTGTGGTGTAATTGTGTTCCCAACAGGCTGGCCACAGCTGACCACAGGCTGGAGGTGAACTGAGTGCCTCTGTTGGAGGTAATGCAGGCCAGTACCCTGAAGCGTGCTACCCAGTTTGCAATCAGTGCTCAGGCGCAGAAATCAGCGGTGGTGTCGTTGAGCGGGACCACCTCTGGCCATCTTGTGAACTGGTCTATCATAGTTAGGAGATACCGCACTCCTTGCCACACTGGCAGGGGCCCCACAATTTCCACATGAATGTGGTCGAACCTCCGGCGGGGCTTTGGTGTGCCGCTGCACCTTGGCTGTTTGGCACTGAGTGCACATTTTGGCCCATTCGCTGACCTGTTTGCAAAGTCCGTGCCACATGAACTTGCTGGAGACCATTCGGATGGTTGTCCTGATAGATGGATGTGCCAAGCCGTGGACGGAGTTGAAAACTTGCCGCCGCCAGGCCGCCGGGACAATGGGGCGAGGTTGGCCAGTAGCCACGTCACACAGGAGGGTCCTCTCACCTGGGCCTATGAGGAAGTCTTACAGCTGCAAACCCGAGACTGCGGTCCTGTAGCTGGGCATCTCGTCATCTGCCTGCTGCGTCTCCGCCAGTGCTGCATAGTCCACCCCCTGGGACAGGGCCTGGATCACTGGTCTGGCGCTATGACGTTGTCCTTTCCCGAGACATGCTGGATGTCCGTCGTGTACTCGGAGATGTAGGACAGATGTCGCTGCTGGAGGGTCGACCAGGGATCGGACACCTTTGTGAACGTGAAGGTCAACGGTTTGTGGTCCGTGAATGCGGTGAATGGCCGGCCTTCTAAGAAGTACCTGAAATGTCGGATGCCAGATATAGTGCCAACAGCTCCCGGTCGAAGGCACTGTACTTGAGTTCGGGTGGCCGTAGGTGCCTGCTGAAGAACGCCAGGGGTTGCCAGCGCCCCTCAGTGAGTTGCTCCAGCACCCCACCGACTGCTGTGTTGGATGTGCCCATTGTGAGGGTGGTTGGAACATCCGTTCTGGGGTGCACCAGCATCGCTGCATCTGCCAAGGGTTCCCTGGCTTTAGCGAAAGCAGCCGCGGCCTTGTCGTCCCAAGTAATGTCCTTGCCTTTACCCGACATCAGGGTGAACAAAGGGCACATGATACGGGCTGCTGAGGGGAGGAAGCAGTGGTAGAAATTCACTATACCAACGAACTCCTGCAGGCCTTTGACTGTATTGGGCCGGGCGCAGTGGCGGATTGCGTCTACCTTGGCGGGCAGAGGTGTTGCCCCGTCTTTGGTAATCCTGTGGCCCAGGAAGTCGATGGTGTCGAGTCCAAACTGACATTTGGCTGGGTTGATCGTGAGGCCGAAATCACTCAGGCGGGAGTAGAGCTGGCGGAGTGGGACAGATGCTCTTGACGACTACTGCTGGCTATGAGGATATCATCCAAACAGATGAACGCAAAGTCCAGGTCGCGGCCCACCGCATCCATTAGTCGCTGGAACGTCTGTGCGGCATTCTTCAGGCCGAACAGCATTCGCAGGAGTTCGAACAGGACGAATGGGGTGATGAGTGCTGTTTTGGGGATGTCTTCAGGGTGTACCAGGATTTGATGGTACCCCTGGATGAAGTCTACTTTGGAAAAGATGCTTGCCCTATGCAGGTTTGCTGCAAAGTCCTGTATGTGCGTCACGGGGTAGTGGTCTGGAGTTGTAGCCTCGTTCAGTCTGTGGTAGTCGCCATATGGTCTCCAGCTCCTGGCTGCTTTGGGCACCATGTGCAAGGGGGAGGCCCATGGGCTGTCGGACCGCCGTACGATCCCCAATTCCTCCATCCTCTTGAACTCCTCCTTCACCAGGTGGAGCTTGTCCGGGGGGAGCCTTCGTACGCGGGCATGGAGGGGTGGTCCCTGGGTCGGAATGTGGTGCTGTACTCCGTGTCTGGGCATGGCTGCCGTGAACTGCTGTGCCAGAACCGATGGAAAGTCCGCCAGGATTCTGACGAATTCGTTGTCAGACAGCGTGATGGAGTCCATGTGTGGGGCCGGCAACTTGGCTTCACCCAGGGAGAACATCTGGAAAGTCTTGGCATGGACCAATCTTTTCCCTTGCAAGTCGACCAGCAGGCTGTGGGCTCGCAAGAAGTCTGCCCCCAGGAGTGGTTGGGCCACATAGGCCAGTGTGAAGTCCCACATGAACCGGCTGGCACCGAACTGTAGCTGCACTGTGCGGGTGCCGTAGGTCCGAATCGTGCTGCAGTTTGCGGCCCTCAGGGTGGGTCCCGTCGCCCTGTTCCGGGTGTCATACCCCATCGGGGGTAAGATATTGACCTCCGCTCCAGTGTCGACAAAGAAGCGGTGTCCCGACTGCTTGTCCCAGACGTACAGGAGGCTGTCCTGGTGGCCAGCCGCCGTAGCCATGAGCGGCGGCTGGCACTGGTGTTACCCGGGAACTTGCAGGGCGGGCGACAACGGCGGGCTTCTGTGCCCCACTGCTGGTGGTAAAAACACCACTGTACATTGGCCTCCTCACTCCATCCCCTGGGTTGTATGCGCTCCGTTGCCGGGCCAGGTCTGGCCTGCTGTTGGACGCGTGGCTTGGTAATCTGTACAATGGACACCCCGCTCTCCCTCTTGGCTTTCCACAGCATGTCTGCCCGGGCCGCCACCTTCCAGGGGTCACTGAAATCTGCGTCGGCCAGCAGCAGATGTATGTCCTCGGGCAGTTGCTCTAGGAACGCCTGCTGAAACATGAGGCAAGGGCTTGTGTCCTTCAGCCAGGGCCAGCATCTCATTCATTAATGCTGACAGTGCCGTCTCCCAAACCGTCCAGGTACAGCAAGCGGGCACTTTGCTCACGCTGTGAGAGGCCAAATGACTCTAAGAGCAGCGCTTTGAATGCTGCATATTTGCCTTCTTCGGGAGGTGACTGTATGAAATCCCCAACCCGTGCGACTGTCTCCTGGTCAAGGGAGCTCACCAAGTAATAGTAACGTGTGGAATCCAAAGATATCTGCCGAATCTGGAACTGGGCTTCTGCTTGGTCAAACCACACGTGTGGTCGCAGCATCCAGAAAGTTCGCAGTTTTAGCAAAACTGCGTGAACAGATGAAGAAGAGCCGATCATCTTTGGTCCAAATCCCGTCTGGACCGTCGGGGTCACCGATGTAGCAATGTGCTACACACAGAGCTAGAAATAACGACACGCAGTCTGCAAGTCGAACTTGAGACTAGTTTATTCAAACTTCACGGTACTGGCTTTTAAGCAGTTCCCATCCAGCCTTCTCCGGGTGGAAATGACGTCAGAGGTGCATTACAAAAGTCTCTCCCTGCGCGTGGGCTATTTTGTCAGCCGGTTCGCTTGTGTAGAAAGTGGGTCGCCACAATAACAAATCAATGGTTTTTGCTAATCTCAATGCTCCGAGTATAGATGATCATGGCTTTTTTGACCCTTCTTTTGCCTTTTTACCAGACTTAAATTTGTACTCTTTAATCTTGGGAGATTTTAATTGTTGTCTTGATCCTGTTTTAGACCGTTCATCTTCGAAATGATTGAATATTAGTAGATCTGCCTCCTATATCCAATCTTTTCCAATGAAATGTGACAGTGATGGTAAGAATTGGAGGAGATGGAAGTTGAATGCGTGGCTGAGGAGTTGGTGCAGGGAACAGGGTTTTAGATTTTTAGATCATTGGGATCTCTTCTGGGGAAGGTGGGACCTTTACAGATTGGATGGGTTGCACCTGAACCTGAGGGGGAGAAATATCCTTGCAGGTGGGTTTGCTAGCATGGTTCGGGAGGGTTTAAACTAATTTGCAACGGGGATGGGACCCAGAGCGATAGAGCAGTGAAAGAAGTGCATGGAGTAAAGCCAGATCTAACATACAGAGAGGCTTTGAGGAAAGAGAAGCAGAATAAACGGTGTAAAGACAGTAAGGTAGAAGGGCTGAAATGTGTGTACCTCAATGCAAGAAGCATCAGCAACAAAAGTGATGAACTGAGAGCTTGGATACATACATGGAATTATGATGTAGTGGCCATTACAAAGACTTGGCTGGCACCAGGGCAGGAATAGATGCTCAGTATTCCTGGATTTCAGCGCTTTAAAAAGGATTGAGAGGGCGGAAAAAGGGGAGGAGGGGTGGCATTACTGGTCAGGGATACTATTACAGCTACAGAAAGGGTGGGTAATGTAGCAGGATCCTATTTTGAGTCAGTATGGGTGGAAGTCAGGAACAGGAAGGGAGCAGTTACTCTATTGGGGGCATTCTATAGGCCACCTGGTAGCAGCAGAGATACAGAGGAGCAGATTGGGAGGCAGATTTTGGAAAGGTGCAAAAACAACAGGGTTGTTATCATGGGTTGCTTTAACTTCCCTAATATTGATTGGCACCTGATTAGTTCCAAGGGTTTAGATGGGGCACAGTTTGTTAAGGGTGTCCAGGATGGATTCCTGTCACAGTATGTGGACAGGCCGACCAGGGTGAATGCCATACTAGATCTAGTACTAGCTAATGAACTGGGTCAGGTCACAGATCTCTCAGTGGGTGAGCATCTGGGGGACAGTGACCACCGGTCCCTGGCCTTTAGCATTATCATGGAAAAGGATAGAATCAGAGAGGACAGGAAAGTTTTTAATCGGGGAAAGGCAAATTATGAGGCTAGAAGGCTAGAACTTGAGGGTGTGAATTGGGATGATGTTTTTGCAGGGAAATGTACTATGGACATGTGGTCGATGTTTAGAGATCTCTTGTGGGATGTTAGGGATAAGTTTCTCCCGGTGAGGAAGATAAAGAATGGTAGGGTGAAGGAACCATGGGTGACAAGTGAGGTGGAAAATATAGTCTGGTGGAAGAAGGCAGCATACATGAGGTTTAGGAAGCAAGGATCAGATGGGTCTATTGAGGAATATAGGGAAGCAAGAAAGGAGCTTAAGAAGGGGCTGAGAAGAGCAAGAAGGGGGCATGAGAAGGCCTTGGCGAGTAGGGTAAAGGAAAACCCCAAGGCATTCTTCAATTATGTGAAGAAAAAAAGGATGACAGGAGTGAAGGTAGGACCGATTAGAGATAAAGGTGGGAAGATGTGGCTGGAGGCTGTGGAAGTGAGCAAGGTCCTCAATGAATACTTCTCTTCGGTATTCACCAATGAGAGGGAACTTGATGATGGTGAGGACAACATGAATGAGGTTGATGTTCTGGAGCATGTTGATATTAAGGGAGAGGAGGTGTAGGAGTTGTTAAAATACATTAGGACAGATAAATCCCCGGGGCCTGATGGAATATTCCCCAGGCTGCTCCACGAGGTGAGAGAGGAGATTGCTGAGCCTCTGGCTAGGATCTTTATGTCCTCGTTGTCCACGGGAATGGTACCAGAGGAGTGGAGGGAGGCAAATGTTGTCCCCTTGTTCAAAAAAGATAGTATGGATAGTCCGGGTAATTATAGACTAGTGAGCCTTACGTCTGTGGTGGGAAAGCTGTTGGAAAAGATTCTTAGAGATAGGATCTATAGGCATTTAGAGAATCATGGTCTGATCAGGAACAGTCAGCATGGCTTTGTGAAGGGCAAATCCGGTCTAACAAGCCTGATGGAGTTCTTTGAGGAGGTGACCAGGCATATAGATGAGGGTAGTGCAGTGGATGTGATCTATATGGATTTTAGTAAGGCATTTGACAAGGGTCCACATGGTAGGCTTATTCAGAAAGTTAGAAGGCATGGGATCCAGGGAAGTTTGGCCAGGTGGATTCAGAATTGGCTTGCCTACAGAAGGCAGAGGGTTGTGGTGGAGGGAGTACATCCAGATTGGAGGATTTTGACTAGTGGTGTCCCACAAGGGTCTGTTCTGGGACCTCTACTTTTCCTGATTTTTATTAACGACCTGGATGAGGGGGTAGTAGGGTGGGTTGGCACGTTTGCAGACGACACAAAGGTTAGTGGTATTGTAGATAGTGTAGAGGATTGTCAAAGATTGCAGAGAGACATTGATAAGATGCAGAAGTGGGCTGAGAAGTGGGAGATGGAGTTCAGCCCAGAGAAGTGTGAGGTGGTACACTTTGGAAGGACAAACTCCAAGGCAGAGTACAAAGTAAATGGCAGGATACTTGGTAGTGTGGAGGAGCAGAGGGATCTCAAGTTACAAGAAATAGTAAGGGACAGAGGGTCCAGTGAGATGGAGGAACTGAGTGAAATACATGTTAGTAGGGAAGTGGTGTTAGGTAAATTGAAGGGATTGAAGGCAGATAAATCCCCAGGGCCAGATGGTCTGCATCCTAGAGTGCTTAAGGAAGTAGCCCAAGAAATAGTGGACGCATTAGTGATAATTTTTCAAAACTCGTTAGATTCTGGACCAGTTCCTGAGGATTGGAATGTGGCTAATGTAACCCGACTTTTTAAAAAAGGAGGGAGAGAGAAACCGGGGAATTATAGACTGGTTAGCCTAACGTCGGTGGTGGGGAAACTGCTGGAGTCAGTTATCAAGGATGTGATAACAGCACATTTGGAAAGCGGTGAAATGATCGGACAAAGTCAGCATGGATTTGTGAAAGAAAAATCATGTCTGACGAATCTCATAGAATTTTTTGAGGATGTAACTAGTAGAGTGGATAGGGGAGAACCAGTGGATGTGGTATTTTTGGATTTTCAAAAGGCTTTTGACAAGGTCCCACACAGGAGACTAGTGTGCAAACTTAAAGCACACGGTATTGGGGGTAAGGTATTGGTGTGGGTGGAGAATTGGTTAGCAGACAGGAAGCAAAGAGTGGGAATAAACGGGACCTTTTCAGAATGGCAGGCAGTGACTAGTTGGGTACCGCAAGGCTCAGTGCTGGGACCCCAGTTGTTTACAATATATATTAATGACTTGGATGAGGGAATTAAATGCAGCATCTCCAAGTTTGTGGATGACACGAAGCTGGGTGGCAGTGTTAGCAGTGAGGAGGATGCTAAGAGGATGCAGGGTGACTTCGATAGGTTGGGTGAGTGGGCAAATTCATGGCAGATGCAATTTAATGTGGATAAATGTGAAGTTATCCACTTTGGTGGCAAAAATAGGAAAACAGATTATTATCTGAATGGTGGCCGATTAGGAAAAGGGGAGGTGCAACGAGACCTGGGTGTCATTATACACCAGTCATTGAAACTGGGCATGCAGGTACCGCAGGCGGTGAAAAAGGCGAATGGTATGCTGGCATTTATAGCAAGAGGATTCGAGTACAGGAGCAGGGAGGTACTACTGCAGTTGTACAAGGCCTTGGTGAGACCACACCTGGTGTATTGTGTGCAGTTTTGGTCCCCTAATCTGAGGAAAGACATCTTTGCCATAGAGGGAGTACAAAGAAGGTTCACCAGATTGATTCCTGGGATGGCAGGACTTTCATATGAAGAAAGACTGGATGAACTGGGCATGTACTCGTTGGAATTTAGAAGATTGAGTGGGGATCTGATTGAAACGTATAAGATCCTAAAGGGATTGGACAGGCTAGATGCAGGAAGATTGTTCCCGATGTTGGGGAAGTCCAGAACAAGGGGTCACAGTTTGAGGATAGAGGGGAAGCCTTTTAGGACCGAGATTAGGAAAAACTTCTTCACACAGAGAGTGGTGAATCTGTGGAATTCTCTGCCACAGGAAACAGTTGAGGCCAGTTCATTGGCTATGTTTAAGAGGGAGTTAGATATGGCTCTTGTGGCTACAGGGGTCAGGGGGTATGGAGGGAAGGCTGGGGCGGGGTTCTGAGTTGGATGATCAGCCATGATCATAATAAATGGCGGTGCAGGCTCGAAGGGCCGAATGGCCTACTCCTGCACCTATTTTCTATGTTTCTATGTTTCTATGTCCACAGATTCCTGAAAGTTGCCTCACAGGTGGATAGGGTAGTTAAGAAAGCTTATGGGGTGTTAGCTTTCATAAGTCGAGGTATAGAGTTTAAGAGTCACGATGTAATGATGCAGCTCTATAAAACTCTGGTCAGGCCACACTTGCAGTATTGTGTCCAATTCTGGTCACCTCACTACAGGAAGGATGTGGAAGCATTGGAAAGGGTACAGAGGAGATTTACCAGGATGCTGCCTGGTTTAGAAAGTATGCATTATGATCAGAGATTAAGGGAGCTAGGGCTTTACTCTTTGGAGAGAAGGAGGATGAGAGGAGACATGATAGAGGTGTAGAAGATAATAAGAGGAATAGATAGAGTGGATAGCCAGCGCCTCTTCCCCAGGGCACCACTGCTCAATGCAAGAGGACATGGCTTTAAGGTAAGGAGTGGGAAGTTCAAGGGGGATATTAGAGGAAGGTTTTTTACTCAGAGAGTGGTTGTTGTGTGGAATGCACTGCCTGAGTCAGTGGTGGAGGCAGATACACCAGTGAAGTTTAAGTATATGGAGGAATTTAAGGTGGGGGCTTATATGGGAGGCAGGGTTTGAGGGTCAGCACTACATTGTGGGCCGAAGGGCCTGTACTGTGCTGTACTCTTCTATGTTCTATGTTCTATTATTGATGTTTGGCATTTTTTGCAGCCAAACAGCAGAGAATATTCCTTTTTTTCTAGGATTCTAGGATTGATTTTTTTTTGTCAATAGTCATTTGATACCTTCTGTTCGATCCTGTGATTCTAAGGAATTGCTGTTTCAGATCTTTAAATCTTCCAGTTGTTTTTTGATCAAACAGGTTTTGGTGTTTATATCCAATTTTACTATCGGATAAGGCTTTTTTAACAATTTTTCGAGAGTCAAATTACATTTTTCTTTGAAGAAAATATGCTAGATGGCACTTCTAGCTTTATTATTTGGGATGCTTTCAAGGCTTATATTAGAAGCCAAATTATTTCCTGTACAGCAAGTATTAAGAAAAAAGCTAATAAGGAGAGAACTGATTTAGCCAATCAGCTTAAACATTGAAATCAAAAATATGCTTCTGATCCGGATCCCATTTTGTATAAAAGACGTGTGGAAGTTAAAACTAAATATGATCTGTTGTAGAACCATAGAACCATAGAAACTACAGCACAGAAACAGGCCCTTTGGCCCTTCTTGGCTGTGCCGAACCATTTTCACAGGCCTCCACTCAGAGAAGCAATTCTCTACCACCATTCTCTGGCTTCTTCCATCGAGCCAATGTCTAATCCAATTTACCTCCTCTCCATGTATACCTGGCGACTGAATTTTCCTAACTAACCTCCCATGCGGGACCTTGTCAAAGGCCTTACTGAAGTCCATGTAGACAATATCCACTGCCTTCCCTTCATCCACTTTGCTGGTAACCTCCTCGAAAAACTCCAACAGATTGGTCAAACACGACCTACCACGCACAAAGCCATGTTGACTCTCCCTGATAAGCCCCTGTCTATCCAAATGCTTGTAGATTCTGTCTCTTAGTACTCCCTCCAATAACTTACCTACTACTGACGTTAAACTCACCGGCCTATAATTTCCCAGATTACTTTTCGATCCTTTTTTAAACAACGGAACAACATGAGCCACTCTCCAATCCTCCGGCACTTTACCCGTAGACAGCGACATTTTAAATATTTCTGCTAGGGCCCCCGCAACTTCAACACTAGTCTCTTTCAAGGTCCAAGGGAACACTCTGTCAGGTCCCGGGGATTTATCCACTTTAATTTTCCTCAAGACAGCAAGCACCTCCTCCTTTTCAATCTGTACAGTTTCCATGGTCTCACTACTTGATTCCCTCAATTCCATAGATTTCATGCCAGCTTCCTTAGTAAATACAGACGCAAAAAACTTATTTAAGATCTCCCCCATTTCCTTTGGTTCCACACAAAGCCGACCACTCTGATCTTCAAGAGGACCAATTTTATCCCTTACAATCCTTTTGCTCTTAATATACTTGGAAAAGCTCTTTGGATTATCCTTCACTTTGACTGCCAAGACAACCTCATGTCTTCTTTTTGCCCTCCTGATTTCTTTCTTAAGTATTTTCTTGCACTTCTTATAGTCCTCAAGCACCTGATTTACCCCCTGTTTCCTATACATTTCATACAACTCCCTCTTCTTCTTTATCAGAGTTGCAATATCCCTTGACAACCAAGGTTCCTTATTCCTATTCAATTTGCCTTTAATCCTGACAGGAACATACAAACTCTGCACTCTCAAAATTTCCCCTTTGAAGGCTTCCCACCTACCAATCACATCTTTGCCAGAGAACAACCTGTCCCAATCCACGCTTTTTAGATCCTTTCTCATTTCTTCAAATTTGGCCTTCTTCCAGTTCAGAACCTCAACCCTAGGACCAGATCTATCCTTGTCCATGATCAAATTGAAACTAATGGTGTTATGATCACTGGAACCAAAGTGCTCCCCTACACAGACTTCTGTCACTTGCCCTAATTCGTTACCTAACAGGAGATCCAATATTGCATCCCCTCTAGTTGGTCCCTCTATATATTGATTTAGAAAACTTTCCTGAACACATTTTACAAACTCTAAACCATCTAGACCCCTAACAGTATGGGAGTCCCAATCAATGTATGGAAAATTAAAATCCCTTACCCCCACAACTTTATGTTTCCTGCAGTTGCCTGCTATCTCTCTGCAGATTTGCTCTTCCAAGTCTCGTTGACTATTGGGTGGTCTGTAATACAATCCCACTAATGTGGCCATACCTTTCCTGTTTCTCAGCTCCACCCATAAGGACTCAGTAGACAAGCCCTCTAATCTGTCCTGCCTGAGTACTACTGTAATATTTTCCCTAGCAAGCAATGCTACTCCCCCACCTTTCATTCCTCTGCCTCGATCACATCTGAAACATCGGAACCCTGGAATATTAAGCTGCCAGTCCTGCCCCTCTTGTAGCCAAGTTTCACTAAATGCTACAACATCATAATTCCACGTGTCAATCCACGCCCTCAACTCATCCGCCTTCCCCGCAATACACCTAGCATTGAAATATATACACCTCAGAAGATTTTTACCACCACTCACAACCTTTCTATCAGCGGATTTGCTTAAACTTTCAACATCATTTATTTTCACCCCAGCCACACTGTCAGCTCAGGCACTCTGGTTCCCATCCCCCTGCAAATCTCGTTTAAAGCCTCCCCAACAGCACTAACAAACCTCCCTGAAAGGATATTGGTCCCCCTGTGGTTCAAGTGTAACCCATCTCTCTTGTACAGGTCCCACCTGCCCCAGAAGAGGTCCCTTCTTAACTTACGCTGTTGAAACTCAACTTTTAAAAGATAAAAGTCAATTTTAATGTTCATGGTGATAAAACAGGCAAACATTTGTCTCATCAACTTAAAACGTTAACAGTTAAACGTCAAATTAAGGAAATCTTCAAAGCGAATGGTGATAAAACTTCTGATCAATGGGAAAAAAATGATACTTTTAGAGAATTTTACTCTAAACTGTATAGATCGGATTCCCCTAAAGCCAATTTTGCTATGAATAATTTTCTAGATCGTTTAAACATTTCCTCACTTTCTGAGATTAATCAAAAATGGTTAGATTAACCTTTTTCTCCTGAAGAGATTGCCTGGGTTGTCCATTCTCTGAGTTTGGGGAAGGCTCCCGGTCCTGACGGATTTTCTGGAGAGTTCTACAAGGCTTTTTCTCTTTTGTTTATTCCTCACTTACTTTCTGTTCTTTCTATTTCTTTTAAATTAGGTAGGTTGCCACAATCTTTTTATGACGCCTCTATTTTACTTATTATCAAAAAGAATAAATGTCCAACTCATTGCTCTTCCTACAGACCTATTTCTTTACTTAATATTGATGCTAAAGTTTTATCTAAACTTTTGGTTCATAGGATGGAAAACATTCTGCCTTTTATTATCTCTGATGACCAGACCGGATTTATTAAAGATTGTTATTCTCATTTTAACATTTGTCATTTACTGAACGCTATTTATTCTCCCTCTAAAGAAACGTCAGAATGAGTGATTTCATTGGATGCTGAGAAAGCCTTGGACTGGGTTGAATGGAATTATTTATTTAAAATATTAGAAAAATTTAAATTTGGCTCCAATTTTATTCAATGGATTAAATTACTTTATTCATCTCCCACTGCACAGGTTCTTACTAACTCTTAGAGTTCTAAACCATTTAATCTCCAACGTGGAATCAGACAAGGATGTCTGTTGAGTCCTTTGCTTTTTGATTTGGCTTTAGAGCCTTTAGGCATCGCGTTTCTTGAATCCGTTGACATCTTGGGTATTTTAAGGAGGCGTATCACTCATAAGGTGTTACTTCATGCTGATGACCTTTTGCTCTACATTTCTAATGTGGAGACCTCTCTACCCTCAATATTCTCTTTACTTTCTGAATTCAGTCAGTTCTCAGGATATAAACTTAATCTTCATAAGAATGAACTTTTTCCTTTGAATAATTTGGTATCAGACGGCTCTGACCTTCCTTTTAAAATGGTAAGAAATCAATTTACGTATTTGGGTATAACAATTACTAAACATTATAAATTTCTTTTTAAAGAAAACTTTATCACTATTTTGGAATATGTTAAGAAGGTACTATCAAATTGGTCTCCCCTTTCTTTATCGCTGATTGGACATATTAATTCTATTAAAATGAATATTTTGCCTAAATTTTTATATTTATTTCAAGCCCTACCTGTCTTTATTCCTAAATTCTTTTTCAATTCTTTAGATTTGATTATATCTTCTTATTTATGGAAGAATAAAACCCCCCGATTAAACAAAGTTCATCTTCAGAAAGCAAAAAAATAGGGGGATTAGCCCTATCCAATTTTAGGTTTTATTACTGGGCAGTCAACATATGCTACCTTACATTTTGGATATACTACACTTATTGTGAAGACTGTCGGGCTTGGGTTTCTTCAGAAGTTAATTCTGTTAATAAATTTTCTATTATTTCTCTTCTTGGTTGTTCAATTCCTCTATCCTTAAGTAATTTAACTGATAATTTTGTAGTTAAACATTCTTTGAGGATTTGGTTACAACTTAGAAAATTCTTTGGACTATTTGGTTTCTAATTTTGTTTTAAACCACCTTTGACGGATGTAGTTTTTAAAGAGTGGAATAGAGTAGGTATTAAATGTTTTCAGGATCTGTTTGTGGAGACAGTCTTTCCTCATTTGATCAACTATCCATTAAGTATAATCTTTGTAAAGCTCACTTTTTTAGAAATTTACAAATTAGAGACTTCTTGCGTTCTCAACTTTATGCATTTCCTAAATGTCTTGATAAGAATTTAATTGATACAATTTTTACTTTGAAACCTTTTAATAATGGATCTATTTCTAATACTTATAGTATGTTGTTGGCATTGAGAAACATACTGTTAGACAAAATTAAAAACCTCTGGGAAGAAGACCTACAGATTCAATTAATGAGGGTACTTGGAATGAAATTTTTAAACTTGTTCGCACCTCTTCGTTATGTGCGCATCACTCTCTTTTACAATTTAAAGTGGTTCATAGAGCCTATATGACTAAACATAAGCTCTCTCGTTTTCACTCAGAACTTTCTCCATACTGTAATAGGTGTAATGTCGAAGAGGCCTCTCTAATTCATATGTTTTGGTCCTGCAATGGCTCAATAAATTTTGGAAAGGAGTATTTCAAACTTTCTCGGAGCTCTTTAAAGTAAACTTTAAATCCAACCCTCTGACTGCCTTGTTTGGCATTGTTGGAGGAAATGATTTTACTCTTAAGCCAAATGATTTGCATATTTTGGCTTTTATTTCTCTTTTAGCCAGAAGAGTTTATTTGCTTAAATGGAAAGATGCTGCTCCGCCTGCTCATGTCCATTGATTGATTGACGTTATGTCATGTTTAAATCTAGAGCAGATTAGGTGTTCTATTTCTATACCTAGACAAGATTTTTTCACATCATGGGGACCTTTTTGGAACTACTTTCACAATTTTCGATTTGTCAGCAATGGTGATGGCTATTATATGTTTGGATTTATGACTATATGTCAGAGATTTTTTTTTCTTTTCTTTTAACCAAACAGCTTTTTTTCTCTCTCTTTTTTTTCTGTTTTGTTATGGGGTTTTGCTTTAGATTAGAATAAAATATACCTTTTCAATATATATGGTTAATTTACTATACATAGTTATAGGACATTCCAATCTTGTTTCTGTTTCCATAATATCATAATGTATTTTGTATTCGTCTATGAAAGTAATTAATAAAAATATTGAAAAAGAACTGTTATACTACTGTGCCACCCAATACATCCATCTCCCTAAGGAAAATTATGCTCTTTGGTACTTTCTGCTCCTGAGGTTTGTGGATGATTAATCAATGAAGTTACAGGATATCTTTAGAGACAAATAGAATCAAAGGATAGCTAGACGGCGAAGGGAAATGGAGGAACAGGATTAGCCATGAGTGGAGCAAGCCCAGGGAGCCTATTACAATGTTCTTGCTATTACTTCTTCTGTTCTGTTCTTAAGCAAAGATCGATATTGTGCATTTAAGTATATCGGGAGTGATATGTCATGGGAGTGACTGGATGGTAACATGGTACAATGAAGTTACAAGCTTGCAATTTTCTGCCATCAGCAGTGTGCAATCTTTACGATTTATATCCATAGAATAAACCTATTAAAGTCAACCAGAATCAGACAGGACTATTGAGTTGAAGCACACACTTAATTAAAGATTAAATGTGGGCCTGCTGGCATTTGTGTGGGAACAAATATAACTATTTTATGGCTTTGCTTTGAATTACCAATGAACAAGGAGGGTCAGTAATTCAAACAAATGGTAAAAAAGTACACAAGATTCATGTCAGCTATCTAAAACGGAAACTAAATAATCATACATAAAATTGAAAATGCCATCGAAAATAAAATGGTCCCTATTTAACAAAAAAAAGGAATCATTCTGAGACTACTTCTACTTAGTATTAGAATGACACATAAACAACTAAATGATTAATAAGTGTTAAGTTAACATAAGGATATGTTTACAAATACACTAAATAAACGTGCCTATTTAATCCACTGCTACAGATTAGATATCACACAATTACAAGTTCCAAAAATCCAGAAAAGCACTCTTAACACTTTGAGTTGGGTGCATTCTATTCCAGCTGTAGAATGTTGGCACACAGGAAGGCCATTTGGCCCGTTTTGCTTATGCCAGTTCTCACCAATCTTCCATAAATGAACAGATAAATGATTACAGATTAGCTTTATTTGTCACATGTACATCAAAACATGCAATGAAATATTTTGTCTGCATAAAAGCAAATCAACGAGCATTATACTGGGAAGCCACAAGTGTTGCAACACTACCAGCACCAATCAAACATGTACATGGCTTGGTAACCATACAGTATGCCTTTGGAATGGGTGAAGAGCTCTTGAAGGAAACCCATACGGTTATGGGGAGGATGTACAAACTCCGTACAAATGACAGTGGGAATCAAATCTCAATCTTATAGCTGGTGCTCTAATAGCATTATGCTAACTGCGACAATACTGTGTCACCCCTTCAAGATAAAGAGTCTTAACCTTTCTCTCCACAGATGCTGCCTTTCCTGTTGAGTTCCTTCAGCACCTTGTTTGTTGTTACAGATTCCAGCATCTGAGGCTCTTGTGTCCTCTGTATCTTAATAAATTAACCTCCATTATCCTCTAATTTTCATCAGTAATATTTGGCTGAATGTTGGTGATAGATTGTGCAAATTATTCCTCTGGTGTGTTAACCCAACATCAATTTGAACTTCAGCATTTCTGTGGGATAATTATGTGAAACTAGTTCAATGCAAATTATGCACTTCTTTCATGGTTAATGGCTGGAAAAATCACACGTGTTTTTTTTTGATGACATCGATGTGTTGGGCCATTAAATTGGAGGATTATTCCTTAAATCCTTGTAACAATTCAGTAAGTTTATTCTGCCAATAACCTGGCATCAAGTTATTTTCAGCACCCTTTTGTTTGGTCCACTTTCTAAATCCAAGTCGTTGTCACTGTTATCTTGGTGCAAGGTATAGTACCTGCTTAGTGCCCCTCTCCCATTCAGGGTCATGTGAAGCCATGGGGGCAGGAGGAGGATGGTCATTTAAGCAGCTGGTGCATATCATAAGTCCTGGGTATGCGACCACTGAGGCCAGGCAGACAATCACAGAAGAGGATTAATAATAGATTGGGTCACCCATCTTGCAAAAGCACTGCCTAGAAGAAGGCAATGGCAAACCACTTCTGTCAAAAAATTTTCCAAGAACAATCATGGTCATGGAAAGACCATGATCACCCACATTATATGGCATAGCGGCACAAAATGAGTGAACGATCGCACAATAATTTTAAGATGACTGGAGGAAAGTATAGGGACATGGGAATGTCAGATTTAGGTTCTTTACAAAGAGAGTTGTGGGGGCATGGAACACCCTGGCAGGGGTGATGGTAGAGGCAAATACATCATGGGGCATTTATAAAACTCTTAGATTGGCACATAGATGATTGAAAATTGGAGGACTATGTCAGAGGGAAGGGTTAGATGGATTTTAAAGTAAGTTAAAAGATTGGCACAATATCATAGGCCAAAGGGCCTGTATTGAGCTGTATTGAGCTGTGTTCCATGTCCCACATTTGTGGCAACGTTATAACAACTAAAAAGCAATCAGCAACCTAGCACGTTTGAGAGGGATCCATCTTGGATGGGGTGCAACTTTTCTTTGGTCCTAGTGAGGATAGAATGGGTAATGTTGCTTTTGGAGAGGAAATGGATTTGCCTCGGGTTCAAGGAAGTTGCGAAGATTGTAAATGATTTACTCTCAGACAGCAGCTGATTAGCAAAAAGAAATTGCTGTGGGGGTCCAAAGGCAATACTATTTGTTCTTGCCATTGTTTAAGTGAAGGATATTTCTGTAAATCATAATATGAAAAGCACTTGAGAATAACTAACTACAGTATATCAAACATGTTACAGAACCATGTTACTATTAGAAGTAGTTGTTAATAGTGTGATGGTATTTGATTTGCTGTCTGTGAAGTTCTGAACACAAAGCAACATCTTAAGATCGCTCCGATATAGATATAGGTGGCTAAAGTATACCCTCACTAAAGAGAGCCACCTAAACTTCAAAGGCTAGATCGATTCCCTGTTTATCTTCCACAGAGTGTTTAGCTGCAAAACCCACTATTCCAACAGTGAATCTTCCCTCCCTACCAAGGAGGAGATGCTTCCAGCTACTGAGTAGTTTAAACAAGGTGAATTACAACTTAATTTAGATAAAATTCTGAAAACACATTTAAACGCAGAGGATTTCTACTTAATCAAATTATAAACAATTTTCAAAACACAAAAGATATTCAAAAACACACGTGTAAGTTAAAAAGACATATCAAAGCATTGCAGACTAACGAGTCATGTCACAGAAATCAAAGGCAGAGGAATGCATTCTAGTTACCCAGCTTTCTGTCTTTATTCTTTTCATTCCTTGAACATTCCTAACAAGCCTAACTGCTCCTCTCTTTTTGTAATTTGATGATTTCACACACATATGAAATCTATTTCAGGAACCTTTGCTAGGAAATTCACACAGATTTTGAACGTTTCTAGGGATGGAGATCCAAGACACCCAAAATTAATGGCTGAGAGGGCTGACACTCTGACTGCACAAAGCTCCCAACGATTGATAGACCAGCTATTGATGTGCTAAATGTGCTACTAGTTGGCTCTCCAAGCTTCCTTGAACTGAATAACTTGGCCAGTGTTGTCTTGTTTGATTTAGGTCCGATTAACGTAACCCTTTTGTTTTACACTGCATCCCTTGAGCAGTGAGCCCTGTGCTGTGGGCTAGCAGCCTGTGCTCTATAGACAAGGCTGTCTGTTTGCAAATCTGTCTTTTTAACTTTGGTTTGATTATTGCTTGCAATTTACATTGAGAACTAAAACCGGTTCTTGTTTACAACAAGAAGCTGAGCAAAGAATATTGGTTTGAAGTGTGACTTACTCAAAACAACACTTTGAACCTTTAGAAAGTTGGGCTTCGATAAAAGACCCCCTTGGGCCCTGGAGAGTGAATATCCATCACAATGGCATGCCTATCAGAGATTAGAGTTAACACAAAGATGGTATGTGCTGATTATTCAATGACTGGCTATATTCCTGATGAAATAGCTAGTGCTTTCCCAGCATAGATAATGAGTAAACTCTTCTTGGGCTTACATCTGGGTACAGCTATCGATTATAACCGACGTTTCAATGACAAACTCTGTCATTTTCTACAGGGATGATGCCTGGCAGGTCTAGTCCGGTGGTATTTATACCCCCTCATCAGTTCCTCCTGATTGTTAGTCCTCATCTAATCAGCTTTTCACTCTCCCACCTTGTTCACAATCGAATTCCTGTTCTTACTTACAGCGAGACCTGCGCATTTGTTAAAATTCTTTTCATCTAGTTTTATTTCAATGGTTTCTTTTACCAAGTTGTACCAAAGCCAATGGCAGAGCACAGTAGTTTTGTGCCATCAGAGTTAATCCTATGGCCATTGCGAACACAGTGTTCCGCTACTGCCAATTTCTCCTGGTAACAAAATGGATATACCTCCTGTGCACCTTGATGCAGGTTTCTACGATGCATCCCATCTGGCCGGTGAACACTGCTCTGCATTCACAGGGAATCCTGTCAACACCATTTGACCCGAGTCCCAGGTCTTCTTTGACAGGTATAAGCTGTGACTTGAGCTTCCTTACGGGAACCTGTAACGAACCCGTTTTAATTGATACGTGTACCTGGCTGGAAGCATGAGAAGAGTTTATTCATTATTTTCCTGACAGTTTTCACAGTATGATTTGACTTATTGCCTGTCAATATTGTAAGCCTGACATCTTGAAAGTTCTGAAGTCCTCAGATCCTAACATTTACAAAGCTTTTATCTGTCTTCTCACATCCTAAAGATAAATTTTATTAGCTTTGATAACATGTGTATATGTAGATATCTACAGTACTGTGCAAAGGACTTAGATATATGTAAAATAATTTTGTAAATTTACTATAAAGTGCAGTAAACAGTAAAAAACTAAATCAAACTGCATCAGTTCTCTTAGGTACACTGTTGTGCTGTTTCATAAGAAAATCAGCTGGTAGGTTGTTCCAAGCATCTTGGAGAACTTGTCACAGTTCTTCTACAGACTTTGACCACCTCTCTTGTTTCTGTCTCTCCAGGTAGTGTGTGCGTGTATATATATTATATATATATATGATGGAAAGTGTGTTTTTGGCTTCAACTAAAGGTAAGGACACATTTGTCCAACTTAGGACTGTGAGTCAGTCAGTCAGGATGGTGGAATCGGGAGGATGTTCCAGAAAGCGTGGGCTGGAGAGAGATTTGTGACAAACTGTAGTCTGCTTCAGGTCTTCCTGGAGGGAGCTGCAGAGAGGACAAGAGGGAAAATGCCACTGAATGCCATTGGAAGGAGAGTCTCCATCACAAGAAGTGCTTTGTGCAGAGGAAGGAGGAAGGGCCAATACTCCTGAGAGAGAACCAGTTTGTTCGAGTTGGACTTCGAGGGAAGTTCAGAAGGTGGTGGGTGCATTCATGCAGATTGGAGTCCAGCACGTGAGTAAAAGATGACTCCAGTATAAGCTCCAATGATCTGTGCACATTGGACGGGTTTAACTGTAATTGGCCCTTTTATTTTCTTCTTTTCTCTTTCCTATTCGATATAGCTGTAATTTGCAAATGTATAATTTTATATGGTGTACAATCTGTTCTTTCTTGCTGACAGTCAACTGTGTGTGGGCAGTATTTACACAAATCAAGGTTCCTTTAACCGAAACATCATGATATTCCCATTTGGTTCAACCTCAAATCATACCAGCCCTAGATATATATTGTTTGTGGCCTTCTTGCCACTGAATAACATGGCTGTTAGCAGAGTAGGCTAACAAGCCAAGTTTGCATATGAGCCCGGTGAGGGGGTTACAGATATATATATATGTGTGTGTGTGTGTGTGTGTGTGTGTGTGTGTGTGTGTGTGTATATATGTATGTATGTATGCGTGTGTGTGTGTGTGTGTATGTATATATATATATACACAACATGGAACAGGCCCTTCTGGCCCTTTGAGCTGCACTATCCAGAAACCCATTGACTTAACTCTAGCCTCATCACAGGACAATATACAATCACCAATTAACCTACTAACCGGTACGTCTCTGGATTGTGGAAGGAAACTGGAGCACTTAAAGAAAACCAGTGTGCACGGGAGAAGGAACATACAATCTTGCTTATGGAGGACACTGGAACTGAACTCCAGTGCTCTGAGATGTAATAGCATCACGCTAACCTCTATGCTACTCCTGCACCCCAAATTACATATGCGACTCTCATTCTGTGTGAGTAATCCTTGCTTCTTGCTGCCGCTCTGCAGAGAGAATATATTTTAAAACAAGTAGCCTATGATTGCCTATCAGATCCTCTATTGCCAATCATTCATCTTCTTCAACTGACAACATTCTTAACTTTGTTCCTACTCTAATTGTACCATTCCTGGTGAAAACACTACCAGAACACAATGAACCAGAAAGTTATTGAAAATATAATGTGCTTAAAAGCAAGAAAGAAATGAGAAAGAGATAAAAAAGCTCTTTTGAAAATTAAGTACTTCCCAATAACTTATTAAATTGCTTATTTTGTCAGTTTAATAAAATAAGCAGTTACATTTGAAGAGACAAAGCTTGTTACTGACAAAGACACTTAATCATTTGTAAACACAGCCTAATCTAATAATACTATGGCATTTCAAATTAGGTTTCTATTAAAAATCTAAAAGAAAATATCCCTGCTTCATAACCATCTTTCTTGCATAACCCAGGTTAAACACTTAACTAATTATCTCAGCTGCAAAGTTAGCTGCAAGGCTATCTATCTTATATAAAAGGATTAAGGAGAGCTGGCTCAAGGAAGCAGCAACCATCATTAAGGAACCCCGCTATACAGGCCATGTTCTCTGCTAATTACTGCCATTGAGCAGGAAGTACAGGAACCTTAGGTCCTACACCACCAGGTTCAAGAACAGGGCCATCAGGCTCCTGAAACGACATGGATAATGTCACTCACAATAACTCCAAACTGATTCCACAACCTACTGATTCAATTCAAGGCCTCCACAACACATCTCATCGGTTTCTATTTATTGATTGATGGATTATTTCATTCATTTATTCATTTAGACACAGTTTTCTTTTAGAGTCATTGAATCTTAGAACACTACAGTACAGAAACAGGTCCTTCAGCCCACCCAGACTGTGCCAAACTAATAATCTGCCTAGTCCCATTGACCTGCACCCAGACCATAATGCTCCCTACCCCTCCCTTCCACATACATATCTAAATTTATTTTAAATGTTGAAATCAAACCCACATCCACCACTTCCACTGGCTACTGGTTCCAATTGTTCTCTGTGAAGAAGTTTCCTTTCGTGTTCCCCCTTAAGCATTTCACCTTTCACCCTTAACCTATGTTCTCCAGTTCTAGTCTCACCTAACCTCAAAAGGAAAAAGCCTGCTTGCATTTACCTTATCTACACCCATCGTAATTATGTATACCTCTACCAAATGCTTCCGTAGTTTAGGGATTAAAGTCCTAACCCTTTCCATGTGACTCAAATCGTCAAGCTCTGTTTACATACTTGTAAAATTTCTCTGCACTCTTTCTCAAGTTAAGTTAAGTCAAGTCAAGTTTATTGTCATTTCGACCATAAACTGCTGGTACAGTACACAGTAAAAACGAAACAACGTTCTTCCAGGACCATGGTGCTACATGAAACAACACAAAACTACACTAGACTACGGGAGACAGTACAAGGCTACACTGGACTATGTAAAACAACATAAAAACTGCACTAGACTACAGACCTGCACAGGACTACATAAAGTGCACAAAACAGTGCAGGGCAGTACAATAATTAATAAACAAGACGAAAAGCACAATAGAGGACAAATTACAATATAATAGTAAATGATGTAGATGTCTGTCTAGTATTGAGGAGTCTGATGGCTTGGGAGAAGAAACTGTTGCAACAGTCTAGTCGTGAGAGTCCGAATGCTTTGGTACCTTTTGCCAGGTGGCAGGAGGGAGAAAAGTTTGCGTGAGGGATGCGTGGGGCCCTTCAAAATACTGTTAGTTTTGCGGTGCGGCGTGTGGTGTAAATGTCTGTAATAGCAGGAAGAGAGACCCCGATGATCTTCTCAGCTGACCTTACTATCCACTGCAGGGTCTTGCGATCCGAGACGGTGAAATTCCTGAATTTCTGTCTTATTGACATCATTCCTGTTGGTCGGTGACCGAAATAGCACACGATACTCCAAATTAGGCCTCATAAATGTCTTATACAACTTCAACAAAACATCCCAACTCCAGAACTTAATGCTTTGATTTATGAAGGCTAATGTGCCAAAAGCTCTCTTTATGACCTTATCTACCTGTGTTGCTACTTTTAAGGAATTATGGATTTGAATTCCCAGATCCCTCTGTTCTACCACACAGCTCAGTGCCATACCACTCACCATGTAAGTTCCACCCTGATTTGTCCTTTCTAAGTATAACATATCACACTCAGCTGCATTAAATTCCAGCTGCCATTTTCAGCCCATTTTTCCAGCTGGAATAGATTCTGCTGCAAGCTTTGATAACCTTTCTCACTGTCCATTACACCCCCTGTCTTGCTGTCATATACAAATTTGCTGATCCAGTCTACTACATTATAATCTAGATCATTGACATATGTGACAAATACAATGGACTGAGCACCAGTCTCCGTGGAACACCACTAGTTACAAACCTCCAATCAGAGGAGCAACCATCTGCTATCACTCTCCTGTGAATCCAATGTCTAATCCAATTTACTACCTCATCTTGAATGCCGAGTGACAGAACCTTCTTGACCAACCTCCCATGTGGGACCTTGTCAAATGTAGACAACATTCAATGCCTTTCCTTCATCAACTTTCCCTGTAACTTTCTTGAAAAATTGAAAGAAAGGTTAGACATGACCTACTACGCATATGTCCTAACGAAGGGTCTCAGCCCGAAACTGTACTCGACTGTACTCTTTTCCATAGATGCTGCCTGGCCGGCTGAGTTTCCAGTCTTTTGTGAGTATACTGCTGCCATACACAAAGCCATGTTGGTTATCACTATTTTTCTACACACAGTGGCAGATACCTCCTGTACCTAAGAAAGTGGCCACTGAGTTTATGTTTGTGCTCTTCTACTGCTGTAGCCCGTCCTCTTCAAGGTTCAACATGTTGTGCAGTCAGAGATGCTCTTCTACACACTATTGTTGTAATGTGTGGCTATTTGAGTTACTGCCACCTTCCTGTCAGCTTGAACTAATCAGGCCATTCTCCTCTTACCTCATTAAAAAGGCATTTCCACCCACAAAACTGCTGTATACTGGATAGGTTTTTTTTTTTGTTTCGCTTTTCACACCATTATCTGTAAACTCTAGAGACTGCTGTGCATGAAAATCCCAGGAGATCAGCCAGGATTTTCTCTGGCACCAACAATTATTCCACAGTTAAAGTCACTTAGACCACATTTGATCCAGTCTGATGTTTAGTCTGAACAACAGCTGAACCTCTTGACCATTTCTGTATGCTTTTATGCATTAAGTTGCTGCTACATGATTGGCTGATTAGACATTTGCGCTAACGGGCAAGTGTATCTAAAAAGTGACCACTGTGTTTATAGAGATATTATGCTACATATCATCAGGAGGGGGAAAAAAAACAACTTACAAAAAGAAAGCCATTTTTTTGTCATAATGTATTTATCCATAAACATTCCATGCTACAAATATGTGGAACATTTTCAACATGTTAGCTGTGTTACGTTGTGGCAATCATTAAGCATTCTATTCCTTTGGAATTATTTCCTTTAAGATGTTGAAGCTCTTATTATAAATGCCTCTTTGCGGATAACAGTAAGTGGTCTTCTTTTTTCCCCGGTTCAAATACCATCATTGGGCAGAAGGTCACAAGTTCCTTGCATGGTAGGGATTTGGAATTCAACCGATGAATTTTGTGATAACTCAATTATCTTTTGTATAGTGCCTGAAGCAAAGTGATGGCCTCACGGTTTTGAAATAGAATGTTGAAGGATTAAAGCAATCCATTTCCAAGATAAAAAGAAAATTAATGAAACTACAGCTTATCATTCTGCCTTTCTGTGTCTGCTTTTCTTCCACCAATCTTCATCTATAAAAGACAAAACAAACATAAACAGCTTTATTTCGGTTTATTAGTTTTTTTCATAGTCCTCAATAATGTTAGCACACTGACCTGCAAAACTTGACCAAAGCTCATACTTCTCAATTAAAGAGGATAAAAACTCTTCACTGAAAATGAATTGGTTAGCAATTCACGCAATAATCGGGAGCAAAAAATGAAACTTTTTCAAAAGCAGTTCGTATTCATTCTGTAAGTTACGGTGGGGTAAAACTGCATGTCACATTCTGGGTTTTGAGGCTACATATGAAGCCATCCAATGGAATTATGCTATTTGCTGAAGTACAGACGATCAATAATGTAATCAATGTGTTTGAGCAGCAATGCACAATTAGAAATTGGGTAGAAGGCTCTGACAGACACCCTAGATGATGGATAATAGGATAACAGATCCTATAGATATATGTTGGAAAATAAATCAATATAGATATAACATAGTTTATCTCAGGACAATGAAAAAGAATTGCCACAGAGGAAGCAGGAGATTACCAGACAATTAGACAATGACCATCTCAAAGAAGAGTGTCCAAACATCTACCAGTGATTTATCTTGTCAAGCAGCCTCATGTGTGGCACCTTATCAGATGCCTTCTGAAAATCCAAGTAAATGATATCCACCCTGCTTGTTACTTCCTCAAGGACTCAAATATATTTGTCAGGTAAGATTTCCCTTGACAGAAACCATGCTGACTTTGACTTATTTTATCATTATTCTTCTAGTACCTCAAAACCTCATCCTTAAAAATGGACTCCAACACTTTCCCAACTACTGAGGTTAGGCAAACTGGTGTATAATTTCCTTTCTTATGCTTTCCTCCCTTCTTAAAAAGTGGAGTGACATTTGCTATATTCCAGTCCTCCGGGACCATGCCAGTATCAAGTGATTCTTGAAGGATCAGAACCAATGCACCCATTATTGCTTCAGCAACCTTCGTCAGAACACTGGGATGTAGTTCATCTAATCCAGGTGACTTATCCACCTCAAGACCTTTGAGCTCGCCCAGCACATTTTGCTTTTTAACCCTTACATACTGTTCGGGTCAAATTTGACTCGTTTTGACATTTGACAGCAGTAAAAACAACCTAAGTGCCATTTTTTTAGCCGAAATTTGATGACTTTTCCTAAAGTGACCCAAAATGCGCAAAATTAAAATAGTTTAAAATTTTATACTTTTGTACAGGTGCTACAAATTTTTGTATATTGAGGCTGTTCCGGGTCAAATTTGACCTGTATGTATTGAAATGGATTTTAGATCTCTGGAACATTAATTAAGGATTAATCTCCCATTTATTAATGTCAGATAGGCTATTTATAAATTCTAAATAGATATGTGGTTCAAAATTTTGTATAGACACTTGTTATGAGGGTATTCTTGGGCCAGGTCAAAATTGACCTGGACCATACTGTGAAGGTATAGAATATGAACAGGTTGCCTGGGTTACTAGCAATGGCACACACTCCTGCTCCCTGACACTAACGGGCCTCTGGCATACTGCTAGCATCTTCCATAGTGAAACCTGATACAAAGTACTCATTAAGTTCATCTGCCATATCATTGTCCCCCATTTCTACCTCACCAGCATCATTTTCCAGTGGTCCAAGATCAACTTCCTTTTTACTCTTTATATAACAGAATATATGTTGGCGCATGGCCAAGTGGTTAAGGCATCAGTCTAGTGATCTGAAGGTTGCTAGTTCAAGCCTCAGCTGAGGCAACATGTTGTGTCCTAGAGCAAGGCACTTAACCACACATTGCTCTGCAATGACACCGGTGCCAAGCTGTATCGGCCCTAGTGCCCTTCCCTTGGACAACATCGGTGGAGTGGAGAGGGGAGATTTGCAGCATGAGCAACTGCTGGTCTTCCATACAACCTTGCCCAGGCCTGCACCCTGGAAACCTTCCAAGGCGCAAATCCATGGTCTCATGAAACTAACGGATGCCTAAAAAAAAAAGAAAAAAACTTCTAGTAATTTGCTTTATATTATTGGCGTGTTTGCCCTCATATTTCATCTTTACCTTTCTTACAGCTTTTTTAGTTGCCTTTTGTTGGATTTTAAAAGCTTCCCAATAGTCCAACTTCCCACTCACTTTTACTATCTTATATGCCCTTTCCTTGGCTCTTATGCAATCTTTATCTTCCCTTGTCAGCTATAGCTGCTGTTTGAGAACTTCTTCTTCTGTGAGACATATCTATCCTGCAATTTATGAATAATTCCCAGAAACATCAGCCTCCTTGGCTCTGCCGTCAGCACTGTCAGTACCCCCTCCAATCCACCTGAGCTAGCTTGTCTCTCATGCCTCTGTAATTTCCTTTATTCCATTGCGATACTGATACATCGGCCTTATCTTCCTCTCAAATTGCAGTATGAATTCCATTATATTGTGATCACTGCTTCCTAATGTGACGAGAATACACATAAAAATTAAGATGTTTGCTGGCCTGGGTTAGCATCAGTGACATCAGCAAGTGGTCTGCCACCTGCCCTCAGGGGTAGGAGAGATAAGGAACAATGAAGCAGCGTCTGGAGATGTGTAATGAAGGGACGTGGGAGAGAGAGAGCTGTCTGGAGCGGCTCCCCCTTTGAACCCTGAACTGTTTGAAGTGATGGACAGGCGATATCAGCGGGAACCCAGTGTGTGTCCGCCCTTGCCTGGGTGCCGGGTTCACTGCAGAGGATCGACTGCATCTGGAGGAGGGGTCACAGTCGGTGACCTCAGGTGACATCACCAAGGACCCGCCCAAAAGTTGCTTGTGAGCAATCTCGCCGGTCTGTGAGTGAAGCCGTTCTGAATGATCAGTTGTTCCTGTTCTATCTCTCTCTTCCCCCACGTTGTCCATCGCCATGGCAACGATTACTGCGAACTGAACTACTAAACTGGACTGAACTTTGAGTCACTTTGAAATTTGGTCATTTACCCCTAGACAACGATAGAGCTTGAGTGATGCTGTTATCTTAATTCTGTGCACATGTGTGGTTATCATTGTTGAACTGTTGCATTTATTATCCTTTCGATTACTGGGTTGCTTGTTTCTTTAATAAAACTTTCTTAGTTCTAGTACTCCAGACTCCAACTGAGTGATCCATTTCTGCTGGTTTGGCAACCCAGTTACGGGGTACGTAACACTAAGCCTTCCTTTACATTAAGCTCCCTTATAAGATCTGGGTTATTACACAACACCCAGTCTAAGACAGCCTTTTGCTCGTAGCCTCAACCACAAGCTGCTCTAAAAAGCCATCCTGAAGACATTCAACAAATTCTCTCTCTTGCAATCTGACATCAACCTGATCTTCCCAATCCCCTTGCATATTGAAGTCCCCTATTACAATTGTGACATTACCCTTATTATAAGCCTTTTTCAACTCCCTTTGCAATATCATCCCCACATCTTGGCTACAATTTGGAGGCCTATATACGATTCCCATAATGATTTTTTTTACCTTCACAGTTTCTTAACTCCACCCACAAAGACTCAACATTCTCTCACCTTATTTCACTCTTTCTAAAGAAGTAATTCCATCTTTTACCAACAGAATCAGACCTCCACCTATGCCTTCCTGCCTGTCCTTTTGATACGACCTCCACCTATGCCTTCCTGCCTGTCCTTTTGATACAAAGAATATCCTTCGATGTTAAACTCCCAAATATGGCCTTCTTTCAGCCACGACTCAGTGATGCCCACAATGTCATACCAACCAATCTCTAACTGTGCCACGAGTTCATCCACCTTATTCCAAATACTATGCACATTTAAATACAGCACCTTCAGTCCTACATTCTTTCCCCTTCTATCAGAACGTGAACTGCAAAGCTGAAATTGAGTCACAGCTACGGAGCCAGTTCAGCACTGAGGCAAGTGGAACTGGTCTGGGATCCCGACGGCTGCAGACCACAGCTGTGGAGCCTGTTCAATGCAGAGGTGAGTGGAACTGGCTTAGGAGCTCAATGGTTTCAGGGCAACAATTGCTCTTGAACATGATGATGTGAAGCCAAGACTCCTGCACCTACAGACTAATGGTAGCTGCGAGAAGAGGGGGATGCAGGTCACACGCAGACAGTTCTTTATTTTATTTTCACCATTTTATTTGAATCTCACCATTTTATTTTAGTAAGATTTCTCTTCATTTTACTAACACAAAATGTTTTAAACCCAGAATTTAAAATGCTATCAGAACTAGTTATGTTGAAATGTACTGCCATAGAGGGAGTACAAAGAAGGTTCACCAGATTGATTCCTGGGATGGCAGGACTTTCATATGAAGAAAGACTGGATGAACTGGGCTTGTACTCGTTGGAATTTAGAAGATTGAGGGGGGATCTGATTGAAAGGTATAAGATCCTAAAGGGATTGGACAGGCTAGATGCAGGAAGATTGTTCCCGATGTTGGGGAAGTCCAGAACGAGGGGCCACAGTTTGAGGATAGAGGGGAAGCCTTTTAGGACCGAGATTAGGAAAAACTTCTTCACACAGAGAGTGGTGAATCTGTGGAATTCTCTGCCACAGGAAACAGTTGAGGCCAGTTCATTGGCTATATTTAAGAGGGAGTTAGATATGGCCCTTGTGGCTACGGGGGTCAGGGGGTATGGAGGGAAGGCTGGGGCGGGGTTCTGAGTTAGATGATCAGCCATGATCATAATAAATGGCGGTGCAGGCTCGAAGGGCCGAATGGCCTACTCCTGCACCTATTTTCTATGTTTCTATGTTTCTATGTCTCTCTGACTTGTAAAGAAGATATAAGTGGTATTGGTAGTGATTTATTATTGTCACATGTCCCCAGATACAGTGAAAAGCTTTTATTGCATACTGTTAGAATATTACCCAGTGTATTGAGGTTAAACAAGGTAAAACCATAACAATGCAGAATAAAGTGTGACAGCTACAGAGTAAGTTCAGTGCAGGAAAGCAATAAGGTGAAAGATTATAATGAGGTGGATTGTGATATCAAGATTCCAATTTATCACACTAGAGATCTACAGTTTGTATTTAATTGTCTATAACAGTGTCATAGAAACCGTCCTTGAGCCCGATGGTACATGCTTTCAGACACTTGCATCTTCTACTGATGGGAGGGGAGAGAATAGAGGATGCACAGGGTGAGTGAGTTTTTTTGATTATACTGGCTGCTTTACTGAGATGGCAAAAAGTATACACAGTGTCCATAGACGGTGAGAGTGGTGTTGTCCTGTGTGATGTGCTGAGGTGTGTCCATAACTTCCTGTAGATTTTCGTAGTCATGTCCAAAGCAGTAACTACTATTATTGTATTAATTCCAAAATTAAAACAACCATCCCGACTTGTAGATGCTTTTGTTTGATCATTCTATGGATCAGTCACTCACCTACTTATATGATGGGACCTTAAAATTTTCCAGTGACTGCTGAATTAAGAGTCTCAAAGACAACCTTGATCAGATTGAATATCATGCAATCAAAAATTGTCTCAAAAAGAATAGAATTATTTATGATTTCGTGAAGGCATATTTGGAAATGCCTTCACTTGAAATAAGGATTGTTATATATGTGAGGATAAATGACTCATCTGAAAGGAGATAAATTTAGATATGAAGAAAACTTAGCAGTGCATTCAGTTTACTATAAGGATTCAAAGTAATTATTATGTGCATGAGTAGAATGATAAAGCAATAAAATGACTGATTTAAGTCCTGATGAAATGTGTTACGCACAGGGAACAGAGCTCTGACTGCAAAGATGACCATGGTCTGTAAATGCCCACACTTACTGGACTGGACACAGAGGGCTCATCCTATTGGCTCCCTGTACTCTTGGTTACAGTAAGGAGTTCTCAACAATGCCTAGGGTACAGGCAGCATACACAATAGTTTATCTTAGGCTTTGATATCAGATAAAGATGAAAGTTGCCATGAGAAATTTGTCATTAGTTTTAACAATCTTTGAAATATAAAAAATATATATAGGTGATACCTTGGTAAGAACATGTTTTATTGTATTACTGCAGCTATGCCGTTGAGTATTTTATTTTCTGCAGCTTTTCTGTAAAATACAGTGTTAATTAAGCTTTACAGTCCAGTATTCTGGTTTCTGTTACGGAGTCATTTGATCCACTTAGGAATGCTGTGTCAGCCATTTGGGTTGTCTTGATAACATTCTGACCAGTGAGATGCCATTGAGCATTCGAGAGAGATTGACGGCAGCAGATTTCCAGGAGTAATTGGGTTCATTTTGGGTTTTTGGGGAGCTGTTGGAAGAAGAAGGAGTTGCAGAGAAGAGCACAAAGGAAGGCGCTCGCGGAACCCCACCTGAAGGAGAGACACCATTGTGAGAAGTTCTTTGTACAGACAAACGGTTCCACGGAGGAAGAGGCAATGCATCTGAGTTATCCAGTTAGTTATAACAGACTTCAAGCAAAGTTCGAATTGTGGCTGTTGTCTTTAATGCAGAATGAGGTTTCAGCGCCGTGAGTAATTAAAGTGAAGCCCCCAACAACCCAGCAACAACGAACAACGTTTATGTGCACATTATATTCTGATTTAACTAATGGGACTTGTTTTTGCTGTTTTGTTTTGGTTCAAGTTGACATATCTGTAAATATACTTCCACTTTAAGTTTATGCCAGTGCAAGTTGCTGTTATTTCTTGGCAAGTGATGACATTGTATAGGGCAGCATTTACCAGCATTCACCATAAACTTTATTCCCTCAATGGAACATTGGTGTCAGGAGTGGGATGCGAGATCGACGATGAGATTGAAGAGCTAAGACATAGGATAGAGTGCCTTAAGACCCGGGGAATCATGAAGATGAGACCCGGAGGGAGGACCTGGGAACTGAGCATTGTGCTTTCCCAGGGAGACCCGATGGAGTGAGTGTACCTAAGCTCCCCATCCCAGGGGATACAGCGATGCCCATCACTCACCTCCATCGCAATCCACACCGGAGAGCCCAAGACGCTGCATCTATGGGAGGATGGTCACCATGACAAGAAGCAACAGGAAGACCAAAGGGATTCCACGATTTGCACCTCAGGGTCCACCCTGAAGCTCCCTTGATACAACGGTACCAGCAGACTGGAGCCTTATCTGGTTCAAGTCAGACTTGCCGCAAGGCACAACGGGAAGAGCCCCACTGAGACAGTGGTGCACCTTGCCCTGGCACTGGAGGGAGATGCCCCGCGGGCCCTCCTCAACCCAGCGCCGGCGGAGAAGCATGACTACAGGGCCTTCGTAGTGGCACTGGAGCGGTGTTTCGAGCAGAGGCCACTGGCGGAAGCAATGAGGGAAGAACTGTGCAGCAGACGGCGTGGTTTGGGACAAAGTCAGGGGTTACTAGCAGCGGATCTCCACCACTGTCCTCGGCATGGCCACCCCCAGTTCCCTCCCTTGGCCCAGGAAGAGCTTGCCCTCCATGCCTTTGTAAAGCATGTTTGCCTGACATTGCCATTATCGTTGGGCAAGGCGGAGGGAGCAGAAGTAATTTTAGCCCCTCAAGGTGCTTCAGCATCCCCCCGCACGCAGCGAGCCTGGGCTCATGTCACCGAGGCAGAGGAGGAAACTGTTGAGGAGGAGCCCGTGAGACGGGTCCGACCCCCCCGCCGGCCACGTAATGATCTACTGGTGCGGTGAGGCAGGTCATTTGACCAGGACTGGCCGCACCGGCACCACGCCACGGCCTAGAGCAGCCATCGGGAAACGTCGAGCAGGCAGCGCAGGACAGGAGGCAGAGAGCAGCAGAGACCCAGCTCCGGGAATCTGGGAGCAGAGCCACGGCTGGCACCCAGCAGCCTGAAGGGGAAGCAGACCCAGAAGTCAACAATCCCCCAGGCTCAGAACCAGAACTGCCGCACCCAGGGGAGGGGGGCAACGATTATCACGCTTCTGGCCTGGGGATTCTGCTACGGGGAGGCAACTTCTCAATCACCCAAGTTAAAGAGGTGGTTGCGGGGCGCCTCCTGGTAGCAGACATCAAATACCGGGGCACTCCGCTCTGGCTGATCAACGTGTACGCCTCCCCTGTGCGGAGCGAGCGGCTGGCCGTCTTCGAGCAGCTCCCACAGCTGCTGCTGACGTCCCAGCCGGTCGTTTTGGCCGGAGACTTCAACTGCACCATTGATGCGGCTGGAGGATCCGGCAGTGCCGACGGCAGGCTGGACAGTACCTCTAGATTCCTGATGGAAACGGTGAAGACTACCAAGCTGCGCGACGCCTTTGGCACCCCCACAGGTGGAGCACAGCCTCAAGTCACCTGGACACGATCGGACGACACAGCCTGCTCCCGAATCGACTTCCTCTTCCTGTCAGAGTCCCTCACGGTCAGGTCCACCGACATCACGCCAGTGTTCTTCTCTGACCACTGCCTTCTGCGAGCCACCTGTCTCTTACAGGAGGACCGGAAGGCAGGCAGGGGGATATGGAAGCTGAATGTAAAGCCGCTGACCCAGAGAACATCGAGGAACTAGAGAGGGAGTACACAGGTTGGAGAACCTTGAAAGCCTTCTTTGATTCCCCTGTTCACTGGTGGGAAGCCACTAAAGAGAACATCAAGAGGTTCTTCATCCGCAAGGGTATCCAGAAAGCAAGGCAGGAGCAGAGGGAACTGCGTAAACTCCAGACAGAGTTGCAGCAACTTCTCCTTCTGTAGTCAAAGGGGGTGGATGTCGGGAAGGAATTGTGAGAGGTGAAGGGCCGGCAAGCCCAGCACCTCACCGCCGAATCCTCCAAGATCATCTTCCGATCAAGGGTCCAAACCGTAGAGCAGGACGAGACGTGCTCATGCTTCTTCTTCCAAAAGGTGCACAGGGGGAGCTCTGTGATCCACAACCTTAAGGAAGAGGACGGCTCAGTCGTGTCCTCGCAGACAGACATACTCAGGATCTGCAGGTCCTTCTATGCCGGTCTGTATGACAGAAAGGCTACAGAATCCACAGCCTCACGCAACTTCCAGTCGTCTATCACGCAGGTCTTAGACGATGGCAAGCAGGAGAGTCTGGATCAGCCATTGACCCTCGACGAGCTGATAGGCTCCATCCATTCCTTTGAGTCGAGTAAGACTCCCGGAAGCAACGGCTTACCACTTGAGTTGTACTTGGTTCTGTGGAACTGGATGGGCCCAGACCTGCTGGAAGTGTACAATGCTATGCCTCTGGCCGGCTGCATATCAGAGTCCATGAGGAAGGGCATCATCACCCTCATCTTCAAGCAGAAGGGGGAAAGGGAGGACATTAGGAATTGGAGGCCCATCTCTCTCCTGAATGTGAACTACAAGATCCTGTCCAAAGTGATTGCCAACAGGGTTGAGTCTGCTCTGGGACAGGTGATCCATCTGAACCAAACCTGTGCTGTACCGGGCAGGAAGATCTCAGACAGTTTCACACTGCTGAGGGACACCATCGCCTACGTGCAGGACGGGGGGGTGAACGCCTGCCTGGTCAGCTTGGACCAGGAGAAAGCCTTCGACAGGATATCACACATGTACATGGCGGACGTGCTCTCCAAAATGGGATTTGGGGAGGGAATCTGGAATTGGATCAGACTGCTCTACACAGACATCTGTAGTGCAGTCCAGGTCAATGGGTGGGAAACAGACAGATTCCCCATCAGGTCTGGAGTCAGGCAGGGCTGTCCCCTCTCCCTTGTCTTGTTTGTCTGCTGCATTGAACCCTTTGCCGAAGCCATCAGGAGGGATGAGAACATAAGAGGGGTGACGCTGCCAGGCAGTGGAGGGGCCCAAGTGAAAACCTCCCTGTACATGGGACGATGTCACATCTTCTGCTCTGATCTGAGGTCAGTTCGCAGGCTGATCAGCATCTGCGAACAGTTTGAACTAGCGTTGGGGGCCAGGGTCAACCATACGAAGAGCGAAGCCATGCTCTTCGGCAACTGGCCCGACCGATCCAGCGTTCCCTTCAACATCAGGTCTGATCATGTGAAGGTGTTGGGGATCTGGTTCAGAGGGGCCAAGGCGTGCAACAAGAACTGGCCGGAGTGGACTGCCCAAGTGAAACAGAAACTGGGACTGTGGGGAGGGCGCTCCCTTTCGATAATGGGCAAGAACCTCGTCATCAGATGTGAGGTGCTCTCAGGGCAGCTGTATTTGGCGCAGGTGTGGCCCATCCCCGGCTCCTGCAGCTTGGAAATCACTCGAGCTGTCTTCAGATTCGTCTGGGGATACAAGATGGAGCAGGTCAGATGGGCCGCCATGCACAAGGCCCTGGACAATGGGGACAAGAACGTCCCCAATGTCGCCCTCACCCTGATGGCCAGCTTCGTGACCAAGTACCACTATGTGCCCAGGTTCTACCTGTCACCCTGGAAATGAAAGATGGGTCTGGCAGCATCCGTGGCAAAGATCGGTCGAAGTTTCGGGCCGGAACCCTTCGTCAGGACTGTAGCAGGAAGGGGCAGAGGCCCTGTAAAGAAGGTGGGGGGAGGGTGGGAAGGAGAAGGCTGGTAGGTTCCAGGTGAAGAACCAGTAAGGGGAAAGATAAAGGGGTGGGGGAAGGGAGGCAGGGAGGTGATAGGCAGGAAAGGTGAAGAAAGAATAGGGGAAAGCACAATAGGTAGGCAGAACCAAGAGGGAGGTGGTAGGCAGCTAGGGGAGGGAGCAGAGTGACATAGGGATAGGGGAAGGGAGGGAGAGGGAATTACTGGAAGTTGGAGAATTCTATGTTCATACCAAGAGGCTGGAGACTACCCAGACGGTATATGAGGTGTTGCTCCTCCAACCTGAGTTTAGCCTCATCATGGCAGTAGAGGAGGCCATGTATGGACATATCTGAATGGGAGTGGGAAGCAGAGTTGAAGTGGGTGGCTACTGGGAGATCCTGTCTGTTTTGGCGGACCGAGCGGAGGTGCTCGACGAAGCAGTCCCCCAATTTGCATCGGGTTTCACCGATGTAGAGGAGGCCGCACCGGGAGCACCGGATGCAATAGATGACCCCAACAGACTCACAAGTGAAGTGTTGCCTCACTTGGAAGTACTGTTTGGGGCCCTGAATGGTGGTGAGAGAGGAGGTGTAGGGACAGGTGTAGCACTTGCGCTTACAGGGATAAGTGCTGGGTGGGAGATCCATGGGGAGGGACGTGTGGACCAGGGAGTCATGCAGGGACCGATCCCTGTGGAAGGTGGAGAGGGGTGGAGATGGAAAGATGTGCTTAGTGGTGGGGTCCTGTTGAAGGTGGCGGAAGTTGCGGAGGATAATGTGTTGGATCCCGAGGCTGGTGGGGTGGTGGGTGAGGACAAGGGGAACTCCGTCCCTGTTGTGTGGTGGGAGGATGGGGTGAGAGCCGAAGTGCAGGAAATGGAGGAGATGAAGGTGAGGGCTTCATTAATGACAGCAGAATGGAAACCACGATCCTTAAAGAAAGAGGACATTTGAGATGTCCTGGAACGGAAAACCTCATCCTCGGAGCAGATGTGGCGGAGACGGAGGAACTGGGAATAGGGAATGGCATTTTTCCTTAATGAAAGATGCCATGCCACCTGCTTTTTGGTTCCGCCTCCTTCTACTACCTATTGTATTTGCCCTTATTCTTTCTTCACCTTTCCTGCCTACCACCTCCCTGCCTCCCTTCCCCCATCCCTTTATCTTTCCCCTTACTGGTTCTTCACCTGAAACCTACCAGCCTTCTCCTTCCCACCCTCCCCCCACCTTCTTTATAGGGCCTCTGCCCCTTCCCCCTACAGTCCTGACAAAAGGTTCTGGCCTGAAACGTCGACCGATTCCTTCGACGGATGCTGCCTGACCTGCTGAGTTCCTCCAGCATGTTGTGAGTGTTGCTTTGACCCCAGCATCTGCAGATTATTTTGTGTTTACGAAGGATGGGTCTGGCCCCACTCCCGCACAACGCCCCAATCAGTCGGTCGTTGTCGCCATACCTGTCCTTCTAGAAAAGTTCTTCCAGGTCAACGTCTTTGATGACAGGGCCATCAGGCAGTGGTCGGCACGTAATGTCCTGCAGGCACTGCAGGAGAAGGACGTAATGGACAGAGTGGGGTGGTTCCCCAAGCAGACCGTCCAGTTCATCTGGCAAAATGCCTCATCACCAGATCTCACCAACAGGCACCAAGACCTCGCCTGGCTGGCGGTGAGAGGGGCCCTCCCAGTCAGAGCCCTCCTGTATGCCCGGAATGTTGTCTCCGCACCCCGCTGCCCACAGGAAGACTGCAGTGAGGAGGAGTCTGTGACCCACCTCATGGCACACTGTCAGTTCGCAGAGAGGGTGTGGAGGAGGATGGATGGGCTAGTGTCACGATTCATCTCCAGCAGCTATGTAACCATATAAAAATTAAACATATAACAAGTACAGCATGGAAACAGGTCATCTTGGCCCTTCTAGTCTGTGCTGAAACAGAGGACTCTCTGATCTACGGGCTGTTCCGGGGGACGCACACGAAGAGCAACATCCGGTGCTGCTGGCAGATCATCAACTCAGTGAAAGACGCTCTTTGGTCGGCCCGAAACCTGATGATCTACCAGCACGTGGAGATGTCAGTAGGAGAATGCTGCCGATTGGCACATTCTTGGCTGCAGGAGTACGTGCTGAGGGACGGACTGAAACATGGTGCAGCCACTGCAAGGGCCCAGTGGGGAAGAACCACAGTTTAGGGTTCTTCTCCTGCAGGAGTGGGAGGGGTCAGGTGGCAGGGAGTATACCCCTCGACAATGGTGTGGAAAGATGAAACAACAGAGTGCCACGTGGGTGGCTAAAAGTGTGGAAATGTAAAGCCTGTAATGGAAACATCTGTAAAGGATTGACAAATATTGAATAGTCTATTGTACATAATTTTACTTTTGAATAAAGTATATTTTGAAATAAAAAAAAAGTTTGTTGAGTTAACGAGCTTCCTAGTCTGTCATTATGGAGCAAACGCTCGCCACATTGGCAAGCAATAACATTGCATGGGGCAGCATTTATGCAGCATTCACTGTAAATATTGTTCCTTCAGTGGAACATTCCAACTTTCCTGTTTGGCTGAATCCTAATCATATCAACCGTAGATGTGTGTTGCTTATTGAAGATGGCCGCCTCACTGTTATCAATACAATGCAGAGTCATGTGGCTGTCAGCCAGAGATAGTTTATGAGCCTAGTTTGTTATGAACCACCGTGAGAGGGTTACATATATTTAAATTATGTATTTATAATTTATATAATTTCAATATAAATTATTTGAATATAAAGCCAAATTAATTAGTACATATCTGGAAAGCCAAATAATTAGTGCAAAGCATATACAACACGCACATAAAATCCTGGAGGAACTCAGTAGGTCGGAAGTGAAATAAAGTCACCATTTGAAACTGAGATCGTTCATCAGGACAGGAAAGGAAGTGGGGCAGGGGGCGAAGCCAGTATAAGAAGTCGGAGGAGGGGAAGGAGTACAAGCTGGCAGCTGATAGGTAGGACCAGTGAGGGGGAAAGTTTTTGGATAGGGGAAATGAGAGGAAGAGGCTGGGAGGTAATAGGTGGAAGAGGTAAAGGGTTGATGAAGAAGTAATCTTAAATAAGAGGACAGTAGAACAGAGAAAGAAGAGGAGGGGAACCAAAGGGAGGCAATGGGTAGGTCATGAGGATGGGGGAGGGGAAGAGAGGGGTGAGAGGATAAATCAAATGGGCAATGATAAAAGAGAGGAGGGAGAATGGGGAAACAAAGGGAAGTAAAAGGGTGACACAGTAATGTAGTAGGTAGCACAACACTATTACAGCTTAGTGTCATGGTCCGGTTCTTGAAATCCGCATTCCGGTTCACGGTCTGGTCCATGTTCCTTATTCCATGTTTTCCGGTTTCCCCCAGTTTCTGTTGAGGCAGCTGATACTCGTTTGTGCTGGCTTCATAAATAGCTTCAGGATTCAGCCCCTGGTTGCTGGATTGTTCCTGTCCATTCCACTCGTGGAACCCCACCTGATTAAATTAAATTGAAATGCCCAACTACCCAGCGATGAACAACATTTATGTGCACATGATATTCCAAACTAACTAATGGGACTTGTTTTTGCTATTTTGTTTTGTTGCAGGCAGCGCAGCCATCGGGAAACGCAGAGCAGGCACTGTCGACTGCGTCCTCCAGCAGAATCTGTCCATTGTCGCCCCTCCGGGTGGGCTGTTTACTGGATTGTTCCTGTCCATACCCCCTGTTTGAATCCCTTCCCTTCCTTCTGTTGCCTCACCTGCAGCCTTGCCTCGCCGCGCCTGAAGCCCTGCCTCGCCTTGCCTTGCCTTGCCTGAAGCCCTGCCTTGCCTCATCTGAAGCCTTGCCTCACCTGTAACCCTCGCCTGCACCACTGTCAAATTCATTCGCCGGAGCAAGATAAGGAACTGTCTATCGTTGTTTTGAACTGAGTTCTGTGTCCATGCCTTCACTAGGTAGGTCTGGCTGTTTGCGACTACCTAGTGTTGGGATCTGTCTTTGTGTCCACGCCTTCGCTGGGTAGGTCCGGCCGTCTGCCGCTGCCTTGTGTTGTGTATTGTCTCATTGTATTCTGTGTTCTGTATATGAGTCCCAGCCCCACGTGCTGTTTCCAAGGAGGGGTCCCGGCTCTGTGATCCATGTTCCTGTCTCTCCCTCAACCTAGTCAAGGCTCCGGGGTCTCATCCAGTCCTAGTCCACATTCTTGTCCTGTCCAAGTCACGGCTTTGTGTTCTCGTTTTGTCCATGTGTCTCACCCAGCCCAGGAGTACCTTGCCAGCCCAGTGCTGGGGTTCCCCCATCCTGTGCCGGAGTTCCTTTGCCCTGAACAGGAGTCTCACGTCCAGTCCTGTTACCTCTCCTCATTCTGTAGCCACGTTTTGCCCTTGCCTAGTTCTGAAGTCCGAGCCCGAGTCAAGTCCCAGGTTCTGGGTCCTTGCCCAGTCTCTGGCTCGGAGTCCAAGCCCAGGCTCCTAGTTCCTAGTTCCATGTCCTGGTTCCGCTATCCTAGTCAAGTCCAAACACAGGCCCTGTATCCTTGTCTCGTCCAGGGCCTGTGTCATGTCAAGCGTTCTTTTTTCCCCTCTCCCCTTGCTTCCTTGTCATGCCTAGTTCTGTCCCTGGTACTTCAGTGTCTGTGTCTTGCACTTTAGTCCACCCATTCCCAACACCCCCCACTATGACACTTAGTGTATCGGAGTTCAGAATTCAATTCTGATGTAAAGAGTTTGCATGTCCTCTTCATGAACACATGGGTTTCCTCTGGGTGCTCGGGTTTCCTCCCAGATTGCAAAGAGGTACCAATTAGTAGGTTAACTGGTCATTGTAAATTGTCCTGCAATTAGACCAGGGTTAAATAAGTGGGTTACTGGGCTGTGCAGAAGGACCTGTTCTGCTCTGTATTTCTATATTAAAAATCAATAAATAAAATTTACCAGAATTTAGAGAAGTTGTTGTTCCTGCCATTCAGCTGGAGCACCTTAATGTATATAGACATAAACACAGACCTTAGACATATGCATTGTGCAATACAATGCCAGCCTTTCAGCCCTTGATGTTCCGCCAACCTTCAATCTAACTATTCCCTCTATTTTTCTTTCATCTAGATATAGAAATATATACAACTTCCTCTTCCCTTCATTTCCAAAGTTACTATCAAAGACCAGATGCAGAGCAAAGCCCCTTGAATTAAAAAGTCATGGAGAAATAGAAAAGGCAAACATTCCCTTCCGCGTACTCCCAGCACAGGCTATCAAGTAGCTATTTTTATGCTAACCTTACACAGCCATTTTATTCCTCCTACATTGACATCTTTGTCCCCATTGCCCTCCAAAGTCTACTACTGATCTTCACACTAGAAGGTTGGAGAGGTTTGGCATGTCACTGAAGACAAACTAACTTACACAGAGGTACAATTATAAGTATCCTGACTGGTTGAATCAAATGTGTAGGAACGTAAAAAGTTGCAGAGAGACTGGGCTCAGCTGAATGCATCACAGGCACATCCCTTCCCACCATTGGAAGTATCTGCAGGAGGTGCTGGCTCAAGAAGGCAACATTCATTATCAAAGATCCCTACCATCTTCTCACTGCTACTGAGGCAGGAGGTACAGAAGCCTGGCCTCCTACACTGTTGTGTTGATTACTGAGGGATAGTGCAGAGCACACGAGGATGCCAGCATGCAGGATACACAAATGAAATGTATTGATAACCTTCCTTTTACAGCATGTGATCTCCTCCCATGTGGGAGTGGCCTTACATAAACATAAATATTTGCCAGAATTATAACTGTCTTTCTTTTTGTTTTAATAGTCTTTCACTCTCTTTGTTTTCCTCCTATTTTCACCAGTTCCTTTTTTTCAGAAAAACAGTCTCATTTTGTGAAATGCTTTCAACATTAGAACTCTTAAAAAGCACTAAATCTAATGGAGGTCAGGGTAGACTACCTGAACACTCGGCAAAGTGAGAAGATTATTCTGCATCTTTAGTCACTTGCCCTAAGCTATTAGGTTATAGATTCCATCTATATGGTGGGACAGATAAATGACCGATCTGATATAGGTTTCAGGAAGTGTTGGAGTGGATAAGATAGCAAACACAGTCCTCAAGGTGTTGTATCTAAATGCGCATAGCATAAGAAATAAGGTGGATGATCTTGTTGCAATATTACAGATTGCCAGGTATGATGTTGTGGCAATCACTGAATCGTGGCTGAAGGATGGTTGTAGTTGGGAGCTGAATGTCCAAGGTTACACGTTGTATCAGAGGGACATGAAGGTAGGCAGAGGAGGTGGGGTGGCTCTACAGGTAAGAATGGCATCAAATTCGTAGAAAGATGTGACATCAACTTGGAAGATGTTTAATCCTTGTGGGTTGAGTTAAGAAACTGCAAGTGTAAAAGGATGTTCATGGCAGTTATATACAGGCCTCCCAACAGTGGCTGGGAGGTGGACCACAGGTTACAACAGGAAATAGAAAAGGCGAGTCAAAATGGCAATGTTGTGGTAGTAATGGGAGATTTTAACATGCAGGTCAATTGGGAAAATTAGGTTGGTAATGGATCTCGAGCGTGAGTTTGTTGAATGCCTAAGAGATAGCTTCTTAGAGCAGTTTGTCATTGAGCCTACTAGGGGATCAGCTATACTGGATTGGGTGTTATGTAATGACCCGGAGGAGATTAGGGAGCTGAAGGTAAAAGAACCCTTAGGAACGAGTGATCACAATACGATTGTGTTCAACTTGAAATTTGATAGGAAGAAAGTCTGATGTAACAGTATTTCAGTGGAGTAAGGGAAATTACAGTGCTATGAGAGAGGAGTTGGCCAAAATAAATTGGAAGGAGCTGCTGGCAAGGATGTCAGCAGAGCAGCAATGACATATGTTTCTGGAGAAAATGATAAATGTGCTGGACATGTGTATTCCAAAAATGAAGAAGTACTCAAATGGTAAAATAATACAACAGTGGCTGACAAGGGATGTCAAAGCTATTTATTGTAAAAGCAAAAGAAAGGGCATACAACAAAACAAAAACTAATGGGAAGATATAGGACCGGGATGTTTTTTAAAAACCTACAGAGAGCAACTAAAAAAAATCATAAGAAGGGGAAAAGATGAAATATGAAAGCAAACTAGCAAATAATATCAAAGTGAATAGTAAAAGTTTTTACAAGTATGTTAAAAATAAAGGAGAAAGGAGAGTGGATATAGGACGACTAGAAAATGAGGCAGGAAAAATAATAATGGGAGACAAGGAGAAGGCTGATGAACTAAATGAGTATTTTGCGTCAGTCTTCACTGTGGAAGACACCAGCAGTATACCTGATGTAGTGTGTGAAAGAAGAGCAGTGGAAACAATTACTGTTACAAGAGAGCTGAAAGACCTAAAGGTACGTAAGTCACCCGGACCAGAGGAACTGCACCCTAGTGTTCTTAAAGAGGTAGCGTTAGAGATACTGGTGGCGTTAGAAATGATCTTTCAGAAATCATTGGCTCTGCCATGATGTCGCAGGACTGGAAAATTGCAAATGTTACTCCACGCTTTAAGAAAGGAGGAAAGCAGCATAAAGGAAATTATAGACCAGTTAGCCTGACCTCAGTGGTTGGAAAGATGTTAGAGTCAATTGTTAAGGTTGAGGAGATGGAGTACTATATGACACAGGACAAGATAGGACAAACTCACCATGGTTTCCTTCAGGAAAAATCCTGCCTGATGAACCTGTTGGAATTCTTTGAGGGAATTACAAGTAGGGTAGATAAAGGAGACACAGACTCATGAGGCAGGAAAGTTACTAACATGATAAGAGCATTGGCTGATTGGTAGAAGGCAGCAAGAGGGAATAAAAGGATCCTTTTCTGGTTGGCTGCCAGTGACAAGTAATGTTCCACAGGGGTCAGTGTTGGGACCACTTCTTTTAATGTTGTTTATAAATGATTTAGATGATGGAATAGATAATTTGTTGCCAAGTTTGCAGATGATTTGAAGATTGGTGGATGGGCAGGTAGTGTTGAGGAAACAAGTAGGATACAGAAGGACTTAGACAGATTAGGAGAATGGTCAAGAAAGTGGCAAATGAAATATGATGTTGAAAATGTCTGGTAATGCACTTTGGTTGTAGAAATAAATGTGCAGACTATTTTCTAAATGAGGAGAAAATCCAGGAATCTGAGATGCAGAGGGACTTGGGAGTCCTTGTGCAGAATGCCCTGAAGGTTAACTTGCAGGTTGAGTTGGTGGTGAGGAAGGCAAATGCCATGTTAGCATTCATTTCAAGAGGTCTAGAATACAAGAGCAAGGAGATGATGCTGAGGCTTTAGGAGACACTGGTGAGGCCTCACCTTGAGTATTGTGAACACTTCTGGCCCCTCATCTTAGAAAAGATGTGCTAGCATTGGAGAAGGTCCAGAGGAGGTTCACAATGATGATTCTAGGAATGAAAAGGTTATCATACGAGGGACATTTGATGGCTCTGGGTCGGTACTGGCTGAAATTCAGAAGGATAAGGGGGGATCTGATTGAAATCTTTCAGATATTGGAAGGCCTAGACAGAGTAGATATGGAAAGGATGTTTCCCATGGTGTGGGAGTAAAGGACAAGAGGGCATAGCCGCAGAATAGAGGGGCGCCCTTATAAAACAGAGATGCAGAGAAATTTCTTTATCCAAGGGGTGGTGAATTTCTGGAAATTGTTGCCACAGTCAGCTGTGGAGGCTAGGTATATTTAAGGCAGAGATTGATAGGTTTGTCACAATGGGGAGTGTTCATGGCGGACCCAAATGCAATACACAGACAGTTCAAACTCAATGATAGACAGTTCCTTATCTTGACACAGCAAGGCTCTGGTCTTGCTCTGGTGGTAGAACTTGACCAGATTGCGGGGCAAGGCTCTGGTTCTTGATTAGACATGGCATCAAAGGTTATGGGGAGAAGGCCAGGAACTGGGGTTCAAAGGTTTCAAAGGTACATTTAATGTCAGAGAAATGTATATCTGAAATGTAATCCTGAAATACCTTTTCTTTGCAAACATCTGCGAAAACAGAGGAGTGCCCCAAAGAATGAACAACAGTTAAATGTTAGAACCTTAAAGTCCCTTCTGCATGTCAGCAGCAGCAAGCAACAATCCCCCCTCCCGCCACTGGCAAAATCAAAGCATCCGCACCCACCGCCAAGCACTGAAGCATGAGCAAGACAACAGCAAGGACACAGACTTGCAGTACTCCAAAGACTATATTATTCACCCGGCATTTGACATACCACAGCCTCTCTCTCTCCCTATTAGGGGAAAAAGGGTGTCTCTGTTTCACAGCGAGAGGGGAGACATAAACAGCTTGCTAGTTTATGATGTTAAAAGTCCATTGTGTCGCTTGTTCTGAGTTCTGTGCCCAAAGATCTCGGGTCTCTGGGCACACAGCCTTAGTTCTTCCATCTCCCCCGACACACTAGTCTTCTTGGACACTGACTTCTGATCCCCTTGACTCCAGAGCCATGAAAACTCGGTCCTCCGCAGGCCATGGAGCTCTTAGGTCGAGCCTTTGGCGTGCCAAACAATGGCCAGTTGTGAAACTCCAAGTCCCTCAAAGAACTGTAGCAGATGTGTAAATTCAGGCCAGGATCTTCAAAAGAACCCTGAAAGGGTAAAATAGAGATACTAAAGATGGAAATTGAGCTGTTTCTGAACATGCAAGCAAAGGGGTCGCCATTAGGTGCCATTAACCTTTGAGGAAGAGATTTTTTAAAAAAAGGATCAGCCATGATTGAATTGTGGAGCAGACTCGATGGGCCAGATGACCTAATTCTGCTCCTATCTCATATGGATGGAGATTCTTGAACAGGTGTGCCCACCTCAGGTAAGTGGTCCTTGTCATAAAGATCAAGACACTCTGTTTCTTTCTGTCCCGTTCATGGCCTTTGAAGGCGAATGAGCACACGGTTTCACCTTGTGATGTTCTAATCACAAACAATCATGGTGCATGCTGCCAGACTATTTTTCCTTTGGTGAACTGCTCTGAAACTCAAACAGCTTCACTCCTGATCAGCAACAACGTTTTTGCTCTGTGTCTGAGATCATGCATGCTCTTCGTTTTCTCACATTGTGTTGTCTCAGAATTTCTCAGTTTGTCTAAGTCCAAGGGTGAGGTTGGAAATGGGAAGGGAGGATGGGCAGGCTTGTTCTCAGTTTCCGGCCCATTGACAGCTCTGATAGACTGAAGCCATTCACAAGAGGTGTACAGTGATGAGGTCTAACAGTGCTTTGTCAGGGTCTTTAGCCTTCAGAAGGAGACTGTTAACAATTTTCACTGCTCTTTCCATTTCTCCATTTGCCCGTGGATACTGTGGGCTGCTTGTCTGGTATTAAAACTCAGTCCCTAGCAAAGGTTTTGAACTTTTAGCAGTTGAATTGCGGACTGTTGTCTGACACAAGTATCTCTACTATTCCATGGTGAGTAAATACAGCTTTCAGGTGCTGTGCAACTGCTGCTGAGTATGTAGAGGACAGCTTGGACACCTTAACATTCCATGAGTAGTAATCCACAGTGAGAAGATACTTGCCTCTTTTCAGCTTGAAAATATCTGGCCTGCAATTTGCCATGGGATGTCTGGGAATTCTGTGGGACAGAGAGGTTCAATATGATTTTTGTGCAGTTTTCTGTATGCTTCAAGTTGCTTTGCATAATCTCCCAGTGGTGTGCTCAGACCAGGCCACCCACGGATTGCCTTGCTCTTAGGCGACATTTTGCGATGCCTTGATGTCCTTGGAGGATTTGACTGATGATTTTGGTGTGTACAGAAACAGGAGTGATGAGTCTGGAGCACTTCAGCAGCAAATCATCATGAATGGCGAGTGTGTCTTTTTCAAGCCAGTAAGGTCTGAGTTTGTGAGCTCCTTTTGGAACAGCTGGCCATCCATGCTGACAGTATTGCAAGACCTTGCTGCAGGTTTGGTCGTTTTTCAACTCAGTGCAAATTTCGTCCAGTTTATTCTGTGATACAGGAAATCTTTCACGTACCTGATTTCAGTAGATGTTGGTATCATTTACGGAGGCAGAGTTAGCTTCTGTCCACTCAGTTTTGCATGGCATCATCAACAGAGCATCTGGTGTGAAAGATTTGCCGTGGACATATTCAATGTCATAACACTGAACTCCTGCCAGTTTGTCCAAATCTGGTTGTACTCCATCTGAGGAGAGTTAATGGCCTAAGAAATCCATCTCCAACTTTGCAAATTCATGTTCAGGGTGATTTCAGCCTGTTTCAGTTTCTCCAAGGTAACTTTCACTCTTTTGTTAAGTTCCTCACTTGAGCCTATGAAGATGGGTATATAGCCGACTACATCTTCCAGTCCCTCCAAAATGTTTTCATCCTCACCTGAAAGAGTTCAGAGGTTGATGAATTGCCAAAAGGGAGTCTCGTGAAGGAATCGTGTACATATGGTGTGATAAATGTTGTGAGCTTCTGAGACTCAGGAGCTAAATGGATCTGCCAGAACTCTGAATTTGCATCTAATTTGGTGAAAGACTTTGTTCCACCCAGCATACCCAATATATGATCAACAGAGGGTAAAATAAATTCCTCCCACCTCACTGCGTTATTCAATTTTGTTAGATCAACACAAATCCTCACTGTGTCATCTGGCTTTGGAAAAGGAACAATACCCACAACCGTTCAGTTGGTCCATTCATTCTAGTTACGATATCAAGCACCTCCATTCTCACAAGCTCAACTTTGACTTTGTTCATCAATAGGACTGTTATATGCCTCAATATGGTGTCATAAGGTGGTGGCTGGGGACGGACCCAAGTGCAAGACACAGACTCTGAAGTACTAGGGACAGGACTAGGATACAGGGTGAGGGCTAGCACATGGGCATGAAAATCGGGAACAACAGGTATTCTGCAGATGCTGGAAATTCAAGCAACACACATCAAAGTTGCTGGTGAACGCAGCAGGCCAGGCAGCATCTCTAGGAAGAGGTACAGTCGACGTTTCAGGCCGAGACCCTTCGTCAGTCCTGATGAAGGGTCTCGGCCTGCAACATCGACTGTACCTCTTCTATGAAAATCGGGAACCCGGAACAGGACTGGACAAGGGAGCTAGGAGCCAGGACTTGGACTCTAAGCCAGAGACTGGACAAGGACCCAGAACCTGGGTCTTGCCTCTGGCTCAGACCCCAGAACTAGGCAAGGACGTGACTTGGCTGGCAGAAAGGACGAGGCTGGAGTCTTCAGGCTTGAGGTGAGGCCGGAGACCAGAGACTTGCAGCGAGGCCAGAGACCAGAGACTTGCGGCGAGGCCGGAGACCAGAGACTTGCGGCGAGGCCGGAGACCAGAGACTTGTGGCGAGGCCGGAGACCAGAGACTTGTGGCGAGGCCGGAGACCAGAGACTTGAGGCTTGGGGTCTTGAAGCTTGGCTTGGGGCGAGGCTCGAGGCTTGGGGTCTTGAAGCTTGGCTTAGGGCGAAACTTGGCTACAGACTTGAGGCAAGGCTTGGCTAGAGGCTTGGGGGTCTTGAAGCTCCTCCTGGGCAGGGCGTGGTACTCCAGGGCAGGGTGTGGATCACCTGGGCAGGGCGCGAATCTCCACCCGACAGAGGCAAGGGACAGAACCCACCGCAGGGTAACAGCAATCTGGCCTGGCTTACCCGATGGAGGCAAGGGACAGGAAGGGACAGAACCAACCGCAGGGTAACAGCAATCTGGCCTGACTTACCCGACGGAGGCAAGGGATGGGAAGGGACTGAACCAACCGCAGGGTATTGGGAATCTGGCCTGACGTACCCAACGGAGGCAAGGGACAGGAAGGGACAGGACCCACCGCATGGTAATGGCAATCTGGCCTGACTTACCCGGTGGAGGCAAGGGACAGGAATGGAGCTAGGTACAAGACAAGACTTCAGGCGAGACGAGGCGAGAGTTACTAGCAAGACAAGGCAAGGCTTCAGGCAATGCAATGCGAGACAAAAACTTCAGGCGAGGAAACAGAAGGCAGGGGGAAGGGATACAAGGAGTAAGGACAAGAACAATCCAGCAGCCATGCCCTGGACTCTGGAGGTATTTATGCAGCCAGCCCCAACGAGAATCAGCTGCCTCAATTAGTGCTCAAGAGGAACAGAAACAGGGTAGACAGGAAAACCTGGAGCAAGGGCCGATGAACCGGACCATGACATATGGTCCAAGAGTAGTGTCATTCTTGCCCTCAGTTGGATAAAGTACTCTTCTTTCAGTACCCCAGGCCTGTGACCAACTCTGAGTACTTCTCCTGCCACTGAATATTGTTTTATGAATCCAACCTTGCAATGAGGTTCAGCTTCTCCATATCATGTCATCCCTGTGGTGGTAAGAAGAGATTGTGAGCACCATACCCATTTTCAACTGAGAAGCCCCCTCATCAGGGCTTGTAGAAACTTGGCTCATTAGCCAGCTCTGCTAACAGCCACTGGACTCAGCAATGAGGAAAGCCACTTTTCTTAAACAATTTACGTCCAGGGTCAGTATGATCTAGGTCCCACCAAACAGGAAATGTCTTGGGATGTCTTGATTAACAGGATCCCGATTTGAGTGAATGCTGTGTACATGCTGCCCATATATAATTATCCGTCAGCAAGAAGTAAGAGATTGTACACCAGTTGTACAATTATAAGGAAAGTGTATATACTCATTTCAGCTGAACGAACCAGTTATTAAGAGGAAAAGAAAAAGAAAAGAAATCAAAGGGTCCATTACAATTGTACGGGGTCTTTCTTTTGTTACATTTAAAATGGCGATTTTGTTATGTTAATCTGGGGAATGCGGCTTTGTTGTGTTTAACGCTGCAGAGAGTTTGCGCTAACAGTTTGTTTTACTTTAAATTAGATAACCAGGTTCTAATAGCCAATGGGTGGTTATGTATTGTTTTGTTTTTGGATACCATGCTGTATGATATGACTGTGGACTGGGTTTTGGCGGGGAGTCGGAGGGGAGACGAGGAGGACGGCGGACGTGCGGAGAGGCTCCGGTCGATCACTCCGGGTGGTCCCGAGCCGTGAGTCGACGGAATTCGGGTGGTCGTCTGACGTCGAATTGAGCTCCAATGGTAGCGCGCGAAGAACTTGGACTTTGCTAAGTGTTGGCGCCTTTTTTCCCCCCATTACTTTCCTCTCTGTATCAAATGTATATTAATGTCGTAGAATTAGTAATATCTATAAAGTGTATTTGTTAAAATTTACTGGGTGTGCTGGCTGATGATTGATGTTTGTGATTGATTCGGGCGGTGACCGACCCTGAGGGGAGTGTTGAAGCAGGTGCTGGACGGGATTTCCCCTAGACATACACGAGCCAATATAATGCAATGTTACAAGTGTGGGCTCGTCCGGGATTTGGACTTTTCAGGAAAGTTGTACTTGTCGTTGTGGTAAGTGGTGCGAAGATGGATCGAGATAAGATTGTAAGTTGGTGTGAATTGGAGGAGGTACCAGTGAATCATGCGTGTGTGTTAAGCGGGGTCGATTATCGCATTCCGGCAGAGGTACTGGTGCGAGGGTTGAGTTTGATTAAAGGTATCGGGCAGGTAGAACTTGTAGCTAGAAGGCGTGGGAAAGAACTGGAGGCCAGCTGGATGTTGGTTCGGACGAGTGCCGACGTCATGACTTTAGAATTACCAGCGACAGTCCACGTCCAGGGGGAGGCGGGGCCGTGGGGTCTCCACACCCTCCCCGAGGACGCAAGTGAGGAGGTGCAGGAGGAGGAGGAGCTAGATGAGGCCCCCGGCCGGGTGCCCGTAGCAAGAGGTAGAGGTGTGGAGTGGGAAGGTTTGGCCAGGCCCAGGCCCCATGGGCTTGAGGAGACTGCCGAGTTAACGGCTGCCATTACCTCCCTGGCGAGAAGGGTTGAGGGGCACCACCCGAAGCTGAGAATTTTCTCGGGAGCCAGGCCCACCCCGGAAGGGGAGGATGACTATGATACCTGGGTTGAGGAAACATCCCAATTGTTAGAAGTGTGGCCAGTTTCCGATGAGGAAAAGAGACAGCGATTGGTGGAAAGCTTAAGGGGCGGGGCGGCCCGGGTGATCCGCGATCTGAGAGCGGCACGCCCCTTGGCTTCCCTATCGGAGTGTTTGGACGCTTTGGAGGAAGTGTTTGGACTGTCAGGGGATCCCTGGCGGCATTTAGCGGAGTTTCAACGGATGGGGCAGAGAAGAGGGGAAAAGCTCTCAGACTATGCTTTCAGGGTGGAAGGAAAGCTTACGGGGTTGCTGCGACGAGGGGTAGTGAGGGAGGACGAAGTGACGGAGTTTAGGATGAGCCAGATATGTAGCGGTTCCCGGGAGGATGACAGGGTGGCTAGGAGTGTACGGCAGTCATTTAAGTGGAGCTCCCCTCCATCATTCGGACAGCTGATCCGAGAGGTACGGGCCGAGGAGTGTGCTTTGGGCCGACCAGGGGACTCGGACCCTCAGGGATGGTCTTCAGCGGTTCAGGAGGTGGTAGTTGAGGTGAGACCAGAGAAATCCAAGGGGTCCCCGGGGGCCCGTATCGGGAGGAGAGAGGCGGCGAGTAGTGGGTGCTATAACTGTGGGAGAGAGGGGCATTTCCGCCGGGAATGTGAGTGGCCGGGAGCGTGCTACCGCTGTGGGGAAGCTGGCCACTTGCGGAAGGATTGTGAGAGACGAGATGCGCCGAGGCGGGAGGGCCCCCGGGCCACTAAGAAGGGAGAGGTGTTGGGAAACTTAGGAGAGGCTCAGTGAGGGAACGGACTGGAGTCTCGGGAGGAACACGTTCCCAGAAAACCGCTATGGAACCCCAGAAAGAACAAGACCAAATTCCTGATGGACTGGTGAGACCCCGTTCCAGCGTGTCCCTACAGATAGAGGGAATCTTTGCGAAAGGGAATCCTTGACACCGGGTCGCAGGTTACCTTACTGTACCGGTCGTTCTACAACAAATATCTGAAACATTTGGCAGTAACTCCGTTTAACGCATTGGAGATTTGGGGCATAAGTGATGGTGATTACCCGTACGATGGATACTTGTCAGTGAGATTGGAATTTTCGGAGGGAGATGTGGGAGTATCGGAAGCCTTTGAGACGCTGGTGTTGGTGTGTCCGGACCCGGTGGAGACCGGTGGTGCTGCCCTGTTGGTGGGGATTAACTCCCCTCTGGTGTGAGGGCTCTTGGGAGCCTGTAAGAAGAAGCGGGGGGGAGAACTTTCTGGAGACCCTCTCGGTCCACCTCGTGTTCCGAGCAGTGTACGAAGGAGTGGGTGACCCCTAGGGGCTGGATCCTGAGTGCAAACTAGGGACGGTGTGGTGCACTCAGGCGAGGCCTAAGGTGATACGGCCAGGGGAGGCGGCATTAGTGATGGGGACCCCCAGATTCCCTGGATTACCGCCGGGCGAGCCCCTGCTAGTAGACGCCCCAGACGACCTGGAAGGGGAGTCCTGGTTCCCGGCTGGGGCGCTGGTGAGACCTGAATTGCAGTGGCCCTCAGCTGTATAGGCACGGCGGATGGGGGTGATGGTAAGGAATATAATGGAGTGGAAGATCACCTTTAAGCGCGGGATGCCCCTCGCGCACTTGTTCCCGGTGACGGTGATGTCCAGCGCCCCGTGAAGCCCACTGGAAGAGAACTATTGGGAAACGGGGGGCGGCTGACCGAGGAGGCCTTTAATTTTGAAAACTCCCCTGTACCGCCGGCGTATAGGAGCAGGCTGGTGGAGAAGATGCTGAAGTTAGGGGGTGTCTTTTCTCAGGATGAGTTTGACGTGGGCTGTTCCAAGAGCACTCGGCACACCATTCGGGTGACAAATGACACCCCGTTTAGGGAGAGGTCGCGGCGGTTGGCCCCAGCAGAGGTGGAAGATGTGCGGCAGCACTTGCGGCAGTTGAAAGACGCAGGGATTATTGCGGAGTCCCGAAGCCCCTATGCGTCCCCCATAGTGGTGGCAAGGAAGAAAAATGGGAAGGTACACATGTGTGTGGACTACAGGACCCTGAACCGCCGCACTGTTCCCGACCAATATACGGTCCCGAGGGTGGAAGATGCCTTGGCCTGTCTGAGTGGTGCACAGTGGTTCAGTGTATTGGATTTGCGGAGTGGGTATTACCAGATTCCGATGAGCGAGACTGATAAGGAGAAGACAGCCTTTATCTGTCCCCTGGGGTTTTTCCAGTTCGAACGAATGCCCCAAGGTATCTTGGGGGCCCCAGCCACCTTCCAGCGGCTCATGGAGAGGACAGTGGGGGACATGAATCTACTGAAGGTATTGGTGTACCTGGACGACCTGATAGTGTTTGGATCTACGTTGGAGGAACATGAGGAGCGGCTGCTGAAGGTGCTGAGTCGGCTGAAAGAGGAAGGGTTAAAACTTTCCCCAGATAAATGTCAGTTCTGTAAGACGTCGGTCAGCTATATCGGACACATAATCTCGCGAAATGGAGTGGCCACTGGTCCAAGTAAGATAGCCGCAGTAACCACCTGGCCGAGACCTCAGAAGGTGAGCGCCTTACGCTCGTTTTTGGGGTTTTGCGGATATTACCGGCGATTCGTGAAAGGATATGCGAAAATGAGTCATCCATTGAACCAGCTGCTGTGTGGCTATCCACCTGTGGGGAAGAGGAGGAAGGGAGACCGAGGGTCGGAGGTAGGAGGATACTTGAACCCGGGAGAGCCTTTTGGATTGAGGTGGGATGCTCAATGTGAGGAGGCGTTCCAATCTCTAAAAAGGGCGCTGACGCAGGCCCCAGTATTGGCTTTTGCTGATCCCCAGAAGCCGTATGTTCTACACAGTGATGCCAGTCACGACGGTCTGGGGGCTGTTCTGTACCAGGAACAGGGCAACGGACTGAGGCCGGTGGCATTTGTCAGTCGGAGCTTGTCGCCATCTGAGAGAAACTATCCCACTCACAAGCTGCAGTTCTTGGCGTTGAAATGGGCGGTGGTGGACAAGTTGAGTGACTACCTATACGGGGCCCAGTTTGAGGTGAGAACTGACAACAACCCCCTCAATTATATCCTGACCTCGGCGAAGCTGGACGCTACTGGGCACCGGTGGTTAGCGGTCTTGTCTGCCTATGAGTTCAGCCTGAAGTACCGCCCGGGGAGTCGGAACATCGATGCAGATGCCCTGTCTCGTCGGGCGCACGACGAGTCGGGCACGGCCGAGGAGTGGAAGAGTGTCCCTGCCCTGGGAGTAAAGGCCATGTGTCAAGTTGGGAGTGACGGGGAAGTAGGAGCAGAGATGGGAACGGATCGGGCAGTAGATCATCTGGGGGCTGACGATGACACGCTACCCACTGTTTACTGTAATGTGACTGCTCTGAGGAACAGGCAGCTGCCGGAGTTGAGTCCCCAGGAAGTAGAGGCGGCCCAGCGTGGTGACCCAAGCATCGGCACTATCTGGTACGCGGTTAGCCGGGGTGATATGGGGCAGGTGGAGAAGGCGAAACATGCCTCCGTTCCCCTACTACTGAAGGAGTGGCCCCGGTTGAAGCTGAAGAACCACGCCCTGTACCGGGTCACGTCGCCTCCGGACCACCCCCGGCGCTGGCAGCTGGTCATGCCTGAGAAGTATCAGAAGACTGTGCTCCAGGCTCTACATGATGATTCCGGGCACTTAGGGGTAGAGAAGACCTATGGATTAGTCAAGGACCGGTTTTACTGGCCCCGGATGAGGGGGGAGGTGGAAGAATACTGTAAGACCTGTAGCCGTTGCATCAGGAGGAAGACCCTGCCTGCGCAGGCGGCCCCGTTATCCCACTTGCAGAGTGCGGGACCCATGGACCTGGTGTGTATGGATTTCCTGTCTATTGAGCCAGACACGAGCAACACCGCAAATGTTTTGGTCCTCACGGATCACTACACTAGATATGTGCAGGCTTTTCCCACTAAGGATCAGAAAGCGAATACAGTGGCGAAGGGGTTATGGGAGAAGTACTTTGTTCATTATGGCCTCCCACGGTGGATCCACAGTGATCAGGGACGGGACTTCGAGAGCAGGCTTATCCATGAATTACTGGGTATGCTTGGGGTTGAAAAGTCCAGAACCACCCCCTATCACCCGCAGGGTGATCCTCAACCCGAGAGGTTTAACCGGACCCTGCTGGACATGCTCGGCACCTTGGAGATTGGACAGAAGAGTAAGTGGAGTCAGCACATTGCCCATTTGGTTCATTGTTACAATTGTACTCGCAATGATGCTACGGGGTACTCGCCCTACTATCTGATGTTCGGACGGGAAGCGAGGTTGCCCATTGATCTGTGTTTTGGGACTGAAGCGGAGGAAATACCTTCGAAGCCGTGTCTGAAGTACGTGTCCGATATGAGGAGAGAGTTGAAAAGGGCGTACGAGTTGGCTGAGGCGGCAGCCACCAAACAGAACCAGCAGAATAAAAGGAGGTATGATCAGAAGGTAAAGTTCGTCCAGCTATTGCCGGGAGACCGAGTCCTTATCCGGAATTTAGGACTACAGGGTAAGCACAAGTTGGCGGACCGTTGGGCAGCCACCCCCTATGTGGTGGAGAGTCAGATGCCGAATCTCCCGGTTTACCGGGTGAGACCCGAGGACGGGCAGGGGCCTGTCAAGGTACTCCATCGGAACCACCTGTTGCCTCTGGGTCGAGAGGTGAAGATGGACACAGAGCCCGAATGGGAGTTTACTCCTAGTACGAGGACTCTGCGAGGGCGCGGGGCGAGGGAAGAGCCCGCTGCGAAGAAAACGGGGCCGGTCCCCACCTCGAGAAGGGATCCGTCATCGGAAGATGATGAGTCGGACGTGTGGTACCTGCTTCCGTTCGCTGATTCCCCGGTGCCGGGAGAAGAGACTCTTGGCCCTTCCATCACTGAGTCAGGGGAACCGAGGGAGGGTGTTGCAGAGCCGCCTGTATTACAGCCGGGATTGGGGGAGGAGAGAGTGGAGGCAGAACCCGAGCCAGAGGGCTCACAGGGGCAGAGGGATCCCGGTGAAGGGGAAGGTCCGACAGATAGGCCCGAGGGGTCACTGGGGTGTCTGAACAGGGAGAGTCAGCAGAGGAAGTACGGAGGCCTCAGAGGAGTAGGCATCCCCCGGAAAGACTAACTTACATAGCGCCGGGAGAGCAGGGTGTGATCTCTACTGCCCTGCAAAGTTATGTCACTGCTTTATGCACCTGGATTGGGTTTTGTGTTTTACAAGGAGCACTGGTGAGCTCTGTTAACGTCATGAGGGCATGACTTTTTGTGGTGGGGGGAGTGTACGGGGTCTTTCTTTTGTTACATTTAAAATGGAGATTTTGTTATGTTAATCTGGGGAATGCGGCTTTGTTGTGCTTTAACGCTGCAGAGCGTTTGCGCTAACAGTTTATTTTACTTTAAATGAGATAACCAGGTTCTATTACCAGCAACACTTATGTATCGTTTTGTTTTTGGATACCATGCTGTATGATATGACTGTGGACTAAGTTTTGGCGGGGAGTCAGAGGAGAGACGAGGAGGACGGCGGACGTGCGGAGAGGCTCCGGTCGATCACTCTGGGTGGTCCCGAGCCGTGAGTCGACGGAATTCGGGTGGTCGTCTGACGTCGAATTGAGCTCCAACGGTAGCGCGCGAAGAACTTGGACTTTGATAAGTGCTGGCGCCTTTTTTTTCCATTACTTTCCTCTCTGTATCAAATGCATATTAATGTAATAGAATTAGTAATATCTATAAAGTGTATTTGTTAAAATTTACTGGGTGTGCTGGCTGATGATTGATGTTGTGATTGATTCGGGCGGCGACTGACCCTGAGGGGAGTGTTGAAGCAGGTGCTGGGCGGGATTTCCCCTAGACATACACAAGCCAATATAACGGAACGTTACACAATTAAACCAGTGTAAGTGTACTGTGTTGGATGTCATAACGTGTCTTCCAAAAGCTGGGTGGGTCCCTTACACACGATGTCAACTTCTTATCACAGACCACCGTGGAAAGATTCCATCTTGGACTCTTTCAAATTGCACCTTCCCATCAGATCGCATGCTATGGCTGTCTCTCCCAATCTTCTCTCTCCATCTCCCACAAAAGGACCATGATCCCCAACAGTGTCCGTCATAAATCTCCCTCCACCCAGTTTTCCCTGGAACCTTCTCCCAATTCCACCATCCTGATTGGTTAACACAGCATTCCTGAGTTGAATATCACAGCTCCTTAACTTTAACCAAAACCCAAAACACTATCACCAGGACACACTGCTGTTCTCCCACTCTCTGTCCATTTCCAGCACTTTATGTGAACATCGGGACAATGTTTCCGTATCAATATTGTGGCTTCCCAGCTGATATCATAAGCTAAAATAATAAGCAAGTGATGCCACCTACCAATGATAACTTGTTGCTTCCAACTTTGCTGAGGTCAGGATATAAGTCAGTAGATTGTTGTCAGTCTTCACTTTGAACTTGGCACCATATAGATAGTCCTTACTCACCATGGCCCATTTCAAAGCCAGAGACTCCAATTTGTACATGGGGTAGTTTCACACGGAGGGTGACAGACTCCAGCTGAAGAAAGAGACAGGTTTCAACCCTTTTCCCTGGTCCTAATATGAACACCCCCTAAACCCTCACAGCTGGCATCAGTATGCATACATATGACAACTGGGGGCTTGCAAAGGCCAACACAGGTGCTTTAGTCAGCATCTGAAAGGCCTCTTCACATTTTGCATTCTATCTTTCTCTGAAAGCTCCGAAGGGCTAACATACACGTTACCTCCTTCTCCTTTCATTTTCTTCCCTTTCTCCAAGGGAGAATAACCACACAGAAGCTGTGGCTTACTTTGGAGAAGTCCTTCACAAACCTCTGGTGGTACCCACAGAATCCAAGGAATGAGTGTAGATCACACAAATTCTTGGGCCTTGGCCATGTGTACATTGCCTCTAACTTTGACAGATCTATAGCTATTCCATCCCGAGAGTCTATGTGTCCAACATAGTTGACTGACACCTTACAGAACTGGCACTATTCCAGTGACAGATTTAACCATTCCAGCTTTCACCTTGTGATCCTCCAGGGTGGACCCGAACACTGTGAGATCATCAAGGTACACTAGCACCTCAAGCAAATTCATGTCACCGACAGTCTTCTCCATGACACTTTGGAAAGTAGCCTATGCTCCTGATATGCCCAGGGGCATTCTTTCAAACTGAAAGAATCCAGATGGACATATGAATGCCCATCTTCTCTTTGTCAGCTTCACTCATGGGTATCTGATAATACTCACTCCTTATGTCCAGCACACTGAGCCATTTTGCTCTGCTCAGGCAGGCCAGAGCATCTTTGATCCACGGAACAGTATACAAGTGATGGACTGTACGTCGGTTCCGTGTCCTATAGTCAACAGACATTCTAACTTTCCCATTCTTCTTCCTCACCACCACTATGGGTGATGCATACGGACTATGCGACTCAGTGATAATTCCACAGTCCTTCAGTTTCAGCAGATGCTGCTGAAACTCCCCGACCTCTGCTGGTGCTAATCATCGAGTCCTTTCTCTGAAAGGAGTGTCCTCTGTCACTCAGATAGTGTGACGAGTACTCTTGGAGCAACCACCATCAAACTCATCAGTAAAAAAGACATCTCTGAACTTCAAGATCTTCTCCATTAGTCTCTTTTACCATCTTTCAGGTATTCAGGAGTCACCAAAGTTGAATGATTTTGCTGTTAACTTTCCTGATCTAGGAGGTTGACTCTCTCCTGGTTCTCTCACCAGAAAACTAGACATTGCGGTCACCAGGAAAAGATGTGCCATTAGCATCCCATGTCTGAGGATGATCTCTCTCCCCCCAGGGTGTTCCTAACAATCAATATTATCCTGTTTACATGTACTACTGATGGTTTCTGCAGTTCAGGCCTCACCTGTACCCCAGCAGAATCAGAATCAGGTTTGTTATCACCGGCATGTGACATGAAATTTGTTAACTTAGAAGCAACAGTTCAATGCAATACACAATATAGAAAAAAAAAACAAAATATAATAATAATAACAAACACATAACTAAATCAATTACAGTATATGTGTGTTGAATAGATTAAAAATTGTGCAAAGAACGGAAATACTATATATTAAAAAAGTGAGGTAGTGTCCAAGGGTTCAATGTCCATTTCGGAATTAGATGGCAGAGGTGAAGAAGCTGTTCCTGAATCGTTGAATATGTGCCTTCAGGCTTCTGTGACTCCTACCTGATGGTAACAGTGAGAAAAGGGCATGTCCTTAATAATGGACACCTCCTTTCTGAGACATCGCTCCTTGAAGATGTCCTGGGTACTTTGTAGGCTAGTACCCAAGATGGAGCTGACAAGATTTACAATCCTCTGCAGCTTCTTTTGGTCCTGTGCTGTAGCCCCCCCAACCCCACCCCCACCCCACCACGCACTGATGCAGCCTGTCAGAATGCTCTCCACGGTACATCTATAGAAGTTCTTGAGTGTACTTGTTGACATACCAAATCTCTTCAAATTCCAATGAAGTATAGCCACTGTCTTGCCTTCTTTATCACTACATCAATATGTTGGGACCAGGTTAGATCTTGACACCCAGGAAGTTGAAACTGCTCACTCTCTCCACTTCTGATCCCACTGAAGATTGCTATGTGTTCCTTTGTCTTACCCTTCCAGAAGTCCACAATCAGCTCTTTCATCTTACTGACATTGAGTGCCAAGGTTGTTGCTGCGGTACCACTCCACTAGTTGGCATATCTTATTCCTGTACGCCCTCTCGAAACCACCAACAATGGTTGCACCAGTGTTGATCATCAGTGAGGAGGAGGTATTATCACCAATCCGCACAGATTGCGGTCTTCCGGTTAGGAAGTCGAGGATCCAATTGAAGAGGGAGGTACAGCAGCCCAGGTTCTGCGACTTCTCAATTAAGGTTGTGGGAATGATGGTATGAAATGCTGAGCTATAGTCTACGAACAGCATCCTGACATAGGTGTTTGTCTTGTCCAGGTGGTCTAAAGCCGTGTGGGAAGCCATTGAGATTGCATCTGCTGTTGATCTATTGTGGCAAGAGGCAAATTACAATGGGCCTAGGTCCTTGCTGAGGCAGGAGCTCGTTCTAGTCATGACCAACCTCTCAAAGCATTTCATCACTGTTAATGTGAGTGCTACCGGGCGATAGTCATTAAGGCAGCTCACATGATTCTTCTTAGGTACTGGTAAAATTGCTGCCCTTTTTGAAGCAAGTGGGAACTTCTGTCCATAGCAGTGAGAGGTTGAAAATGTCCTTGAATACTGCCACCAGTTGGTTCCACAAGTTTTCAGAGCCTTACCAGGTACAGCATTGGGACCTTCTGCCTTGTGAGGGTTCACTCTCTTTAAAGAGCCCAATATCGGCCTCTGAGAGGTGCAGCAGGGATCTTCACAGCTGCAGCTATATTTTCCCTTTCAAAGTGGGCATAGAAGGCGTTGAGTTCATTTGGCAGTGAAGTATCGCTGCCATTCATACTATTGGGTTTCGCTTTGCAGGAAGTAATGTCTTGCAACCCCTGCCAGAGTTGTCGAACATCCAATGTTGCCTCCAACCTTGTTTGAAATTGTCTCTTCGCCATTGAAATAGCCCTCTGCAAATCATACCTGGTTATCTGGTATAGGCCTGGGTCACCAGATCTAGCCCTCAGCAGATGATGCACTTCTTGGTTCATCCATGGCTTTTGGTTTGGGAGTGTACAGCAAGTCTTTGTAGGCACACACTCATCCACACAGGTTTTAATGAAGTTGGTAATAACTGCAGCATACTCATCCAGGTTCGAAGACGAATCCTGGAATATAGTCCAGTCCACCGATTCAAAGCAGTCCTGTCAGCACTCCTGTCCTTCCCTTGTCCATACTTTCTTGGTCTTCACTACTGGTGCTGCAGTCTTCAGTCTCTGCCTCACCTTAGGGAGTAGAAGTACAGCGAGGTGATCAGACTTCCCGGAGTGAGGGCGTGGAATAGCACGGTAGGCATTTTTGATTGTGATGTAACAATGGTCTAGTGTGTTGTTTCCTGGAGTGTTGCAAGTGATCTGTTGATGCTAATCATGACTCGTCTCCGTGATCCTTCGGTGCATCCACCAGGAGGGCCTCAGCATCAGGCATTCCAGCGAGTTTGGAGTTTCCCATCACTCTAGCTACTTTCCCAGGATGTAACAAGACAGGATTGGTCTGGGTGTACTGCACAGTTCCTTGTCATCCTCGTACCTTCTCAAAAACAGCTGTAAACACCGGGTGAATGGACAAAGTTTTCAAAAAATTCTCTCCATTTCTTTCCTTGCAGGCTCCTGTAAGCCTTCTCACAATGGCAGCATTTGTTCCACAACAATCTTCAGACTATAATATTTTTGACTGTCTGCAGGTACACTCTGGTATTTATCCACCAGGGGTGTAATTGCCGAAACCAGCTCAAAATTCTCCACACCCACTGAGGACCTTTCACATCAGACAGCTCCTTCCACTCACTTCGCAGAAACAAGAGCAACTTGGCCTTAAAGTCTTCACCCTCAGCTATATTCCTCCCTTCTCTAAAGGAAAGGATGGCCAATCGACCCGCCTCTCCAGATGCCCCGATTGTACCAGGCAGCACAACATGGACTAACACAACATCCTTGCCTGCCGATTGATCGTTTGATTCAACGAGTGTAACTTTTCCCTAATACTTTAACTGAATTTAACACTCTAATCAGCAATTCATCAGGGTTGCAGATACCCACCCCACTCAGAACACAACCGTTAGTTGTGGGTAATCTCTTTGAATTGCACCAAAACTTAATCTCAGCAATGTCCATAATAAATTACCTTCATCACTTTCCTCAACACTAGTTTAAAGACATGCTTAAACACACAAACCATTTAATCAATTCTTAACAGCAATTACACAGCATTCAGCAAATCAATCCCAGACAATAGTCCCCACAGTGAAGCCCCCTTACGGGGCTTTTAGTGGGGAAACTGCTGGAGTCAGTTATCAAGGATGTGATAACAGCACATTTGGAAAGCGATGAAATGATCGGACAAAGTCAGCATGGATTTGTGAAAGGAAAATCATGTCTGACGAATCTCAAAGAATTTTTTGAGGATGTAACTAGTAGAGTGGATAGGGGAGAACCAGTGGATGTGGTATATTTGGATTTTCAAAAGGCTTTTGACAAGGTCCCACACAGGAGATTAGTGTGCAAACTTAAAGCACATGGTATTAGGGGTAAGGTATTGGTGTGGGTGGAGAATTGGTTAGCAGACAGGAAGCAAAGAGTGGGAATAAACGGGACCTTTTCAGAATGGCAGGCGGTGACTAGTGGGGTACCGCAAGGCTCAGTGCTGGGACCCCAGTTGTTTACAATATATATTAATGACTTAGATGAGGAAATTAAATGCAGCATCTCCAAGTTTGCGGATGACACGAAGCTGGGTGGCAGTGTTAGCAGTGAGGAGGATGCTAAGAGGATGCAGGGTGACTTGGATAGGTTGGGTGAGTGGGCAAATTCATGGCAGATGCAATTTAATGTGGATAAATGTGAAGTTATTCACTTTGGTGGCAAAAATAGGAAAACAGATTATTATCTGAATGGTGGCTGATTAGGAAAAGGGGAGGTGCAACGAGACCTGGGTGTCATTATACACCAGTCATTGAAAGTGGACATGCAGGTACAGCAGGCGGTGAAAAAGGCGAATGGTATGCTGGCATTTATAGCAAGAGGATTCGAATACAGGAGCAGGGAGGTACTACTGCAGTTGTACAAGGCCTTGGTGAGACCACACCTGGAGTATTGTGTGCAGTTTTGGTCCCCTAATCTGAAGAAAGACATCTTTGCCATAGAGGGAGTACAAAGAAGGTTCACCAGATTGATTCCTGGGATGGCAGAACTTTCATATGAAGAAAGACTGGATGAACTGGGCTTGTACTCGTTGGAATTTAGAAGATTGAGGGGGGATCTGATTGCAACGTATAAGATCCTAAAGGGATTGGACAGGCTAGATGCAGGAAGATTGTTCCCGATGTTGGGGAAGTCCAGAACGAGGGGTCACAGTTTGAGGATAGAGGGGAAGCCTTTTAGGACCGAGATTAGGAAAAACTTCTTCACACAGAGAGTGGTGAATCTGTGGAATTCTCTGCCACAGGAAACAGTTGAGGCCAGTTCATTGGCTATATTTAAGAGGGAGTTAGATATGGCCCTTGTGGCTGTGGGGGTCAGGGGGTATGGAGGGAAGGCTGGGGCGGGGTTCTGAGTTGGATGATCAGCCATGATCATAATAAATGGCGGTGCAGGCTCGAAGGGCCAAATGGCCTACTCCTGCACCTATTTTCTATGTTTCTATGTTTCTATGTTAGCCAGCTCAGCTAACAGCCACTAGACTCAGCAATCAGAAAACCACCTTTCTCAAAAGATCGACATCCAGGGTCAGTGTGATCTGGGTCCGATCAAACAGCGAAGTTGGGATGTTTTGATTAACAGAACCAGATTTGAGCACATGCTGTCCATATACAGATATCCATCAGCAAGAAATAACAGATCATACACTGCATACAATTATAAAGAAAGTGTATTTACTAATTTCAGCTTAATCAACCAGTTAATAAGAGGAAATGAAAAAGAAAAAAAATAAAAGGGCCCATTACAATTAACCCAGTCTTAATGTGTACAGTATTGGAACTCGTATTGTGTCTTCCAAAAGCTGTGTATAACCATTATTCACGGCACGGAATTATCATCATCAATCACCAGTAGAACTCCCCATCTTGGACTCCTTCAAATTGTGCCTTCCTGTGGGATCAAATCCTGTGGCCATCTCTCCAGATCTTTTCTTCTCTCTATCTCACACCAAAAGACCGTGAACCCCACCAGTGTCTGTAACAAATCTCCCTCCACCCAGCTTTCTCTAGAACCTTCTCCCAATTCCACCATCCATCCTGATTGGCTGACTATTCGTAAGTGTGATATTCCTAAATTGAATATCACAGTCCCTTATCTTTAACTGAAACCCAAACACTATCAATGGGACACACTACAGCTACAGAAAGCTACTAAATGAAATACCCTACAACATTAGCAGTAAAAACCTTAACCAGGGCATTAACAAATATTCTTATTTTTATGGATGGCAGTAGCAAATGTTTCTTTCACACTGAGCAAACAAGCTGGCCGTATGAGCAATTTATTTGTTAGATTTAGGATAATGCCTGTTTTTTTTTTCCACCAGTTTTGTGAACAGACATTTGGAGGTGGCTGTGACATCTGCCCTAGTGTCCATTTTGAATGTCACTGCCTCATTTTGCAACTGAACGGTAGTACCCCATCCTTGTCTATATGAATCCAGAGCTCCAAGAAAAGCTGTCCCTTCATATGAATGGAGTAGGTCTTCTTTGACCTACTGAAGGGTTGTTTTTGAGTTATACTGGCATCTCACTTCTTTTGCTGGACAGAACTGTTTGACATGGAATGGAGACTTGCTGCATCTCCTGTAGTTGGATATTTTGCTTGTTTTGTTTCACATGTCTGTTTTGTTTGAGCTGAGCTTTACAGTCACCTCTTTCTGTCCTCTTTCTGAGTACACCTTGTTTTTACCCTTCTTTTTGTACAGCTTCTAGTTTTACCTCATCATCGTTTTCATGCCTGAGTTCTGCCTGTTGCTGATGAATGTTCTCACTCTGCCTGACCAGAATAGTAGCTTTCTCTAGTGTGAGATTTGCCTACAACTGAAGTCTCTCTGGCAATTTGGTGTCTAGTAGCCCGAAAGCGATCCTGTTCCTAATAAGTTCATCTCTCATATTTCCACATGCACAGTTGTCTGACAAGGCATACACTGCTGTGATAAAGTCATTCAAACTTTCATCTGGCTCCTGTTTTCTGGCGTTGAACTTTGCCCCCTCATATATTGCATTTCGCTTTCCTCTGAAATTGGATTTGTCCTTCACCTGTTTTGTGCTCCTTTTTCTGAGGATCTGTCAGTTCCAATCCACCCATGATGTCATCGGCTTCGTCACTCATGCAGTATATCCGTGTGCTTATTTGATGCTCTTCTGAAGCCTGAGTGAGATTGCTTGCAACCCTAAATCTTATAAATTATCTGAGTAATCTCTCAAAGTCCACTGGTTTAGGGAAATCAAATGGCTTGAGGGACTCTACTAGATAACTAGATGTAGATTCTGCAGGTGTTTACTCCATTTTCCTGTTTCTATGTTTCTTTATCATTTTATTTATTTGGACTTCAAAAGTCTTCTTTTAACTTCTTGAGAGTTTGACTGAATTCTCTGACTTCTTTGCTGTATCTGTGTCTCTGTACACATTCCCAGGCCAGTGCCCCACAGATTATTACAATGTATCCACCTTTGGGTGCAACTTGAAGGTGTTGTCTAGTAACACCCGCTCTTTCTCAGCTCATGCGTACAGTTAACAAACTGGTTGATAAGTCACTGGATATTGTTCATAGATAAATGTGAACAAGAACAGTCTTACTGTAAATTCTTTCTTGTTGGGGATCTCACTTGGTCTGTAGTACCAATTCATCAACAATCAACTATTTCTGACATTATGTTGTGTTCATTACTGAGAGAGAGTGCAGAGCACACCAAGATGCCGGCATACAGGATACTTAGCTGAAGTCTACATCCTTGCAACACACATCAAAGTTGCTGGTGAACGAAGGGTCCTGATAAAGGGTCTCAGCCTGAAACGTTGACTGTACCTCTTCCTAGAGATGCTGCAGGCCTGCTGCATTCACCAGCAACTTTGATGTGTGTTGCTTGAATTTCCAGCATCTGCAAAATTCCTCTTGTTTGCATTTTTAAGATCTACCTCCTTGTACAGTATGTGAACTCTTCCCAATGGCTGACTGAGTGGCATAGGAATGACACTATGAACTTCCACTGCACACACCACCAGGTTCAAGACCAGCTACTCCCCTTGAACTGTCCGGTTCATGAACCAAAACGTAAAGAATAGCTTTATTTATCACATGTACATCGAAACATCAAAACATACAGTGAAATGTGTCATTTGCAACAAACTGAATCAGCAAGGTATTTGCCAAGAGCCCACAAGTATCACCATACTTCCTGCAGCAAGATAGCCTTCCAACAGCTCATTAACTGTAACCATACATCTTTAGAATGTGGGAGGAAACTGGAACACCCAGAGGAAACCCAGGGGGTCATGGTGATGTAATTTAACAATTAAGACAAGTCACAGATAATAAAAAAAAGGAAATGCTAGTGTTTGGAATGATGGGCAAAAGCTTTGTTTACAGAGGGTCAGTAGAAGACTGGAGACAATAATCACTAGGATTATGAAGTGCGGGGGAGTTCTCTCCCCCACTGCATACTTCATAGGGCAGAAAATAATACACACAGAATGTTGGAGGAGTATTGTGTGGTGTGTATGTTACTCTGGATTTCCAGCATCTGCAGAAGTCTTTGTGCTTCAGTTTTCTTTAGTTTGAGTCACAGAGTCAGCAAGTACTGAAACAGGCCCATTGATTCTATTTGTCTATGCCAATCAAGGTGCACAGCTAAGCTGGTGCAATTTGCCCCTGTTTGTCTTGAATCCCTCTGAATCCTTCCTCTCCATGTACGCATCCACATGTCTTTTAAATATCATCATTGGACCTGCCTCGACTATTTTTCCTGACAGATCATTCCATATATGATAAGCCTCTGCATGAAGAAGATGTCCCTCAGGACCCTTTTAAATCTTAACTTACTTTACTTTACTTTATAATTTATTGTCACCAAACAATTGATACTAGAACGTACAATTATCACAGTGAATTTGACTCTGCGCTTCCCGCTCCCTGGGTTACAAATCGATAGTAAATATTAAAAATTTAAATTATAAATCATAAATAGAAAATAGAAAAATGGGAAGTAAGGTAGTGCAGAAAAACTGAGAGGCAGGTCCGGATATTTTTAGGGTATGGCCCAGATCTGGGTCAGGATCCGTTCAGCAGTCTTATCACAGTTGGAAAGAAGCTGTTCCCAAATCTCACCGCACGAGTCATCTTTCCCCTCTCATTGTAAACCTATGCCCTCGAGCTTCTGCTTCCTTTTCCTGGAATAAAGACCCCGTGTGCTTTCACTTTGTCTATGTCTCAGTTTGTAATCTAACAGCCTGCAACACACAAAATGCTGGGGGACCCCAGCAGCATCTATGGAGAGGAATCAACAGTTGACAGGCCAAAGCCCTTCATCAGCACTGAAGAGAAAGGGGGAAGAAGCCAGAAAATGAAACTGAGGGGACAGGATTGAATAAAAACTAGCAAATGATAGGTGAGACCAGGTGAGGGGAATGGGGAGTGGGTGGGATAGGAGGGGCTGAAGTAAAAAGTTGGGAGGTGATGGGCGGAGGAGATAAAGAGCTGAAGAAGAAGTTACCTGATAGGAGAAGACAGTGGACCTTGGAATAAAGGGAAGGAGAAGGGGCACTGGAGGGAGGTGACAGAGGGAGGTGACAAGTAGGAGAGAAGAGAAATGGTGAGAGGGGAACCAGAATGGGGAATGGAAAAAAGAAAGAAGGGTGTGTGTGGAGAAATTACTACAAGTTAAAAAATTTGATGTTCCTGTTAATCAAAGTTCTCTGTTGTTCATGAGCCGCATCTAGTTAAAGTAACCATCAAAAAAACTAACGCAATAAATTGAGCATTGGGACCAATACCTGTGTAAATACACGTGAGTGTCTTATTGTAAATAAAAGTGTTCTGCACCCATTTTATGTCTGTTCAATGGAAGTGAGTATTCCTATTTACCATTCCAGAGCCTGTTTATTATTCTTTGTGGAGACACATCGTGCCCAAGTAAAAGTCACATTTCCTTAGATTTGCCTAACAGTGACAGCATGTCAGAAGATATGAAACAATTTGTGGATCCTGAGGTCTTGAGATGCTTTTCATGAGTAGCCTTTTCTTTCCCTTAGGAAAAGGAAGGCTAAGAGAGCTGAAACTATGCACACAAACTTAAGTATTTAAAATAGGAGATCTTGCTAAAAGCCAGAGTATGCATCAGATGAACATAACTTACTGAGTTCTATCAAAGAAGACAACATACATACATACATACATGCTGCAGATATACGAAATTGGGCAGAGGTAAAGAAGCCTGAAGTCCCAGAACACCAAGTTTAAGAACAGTTACTTCCCTTCAACTGTTTTGTTCTTGAACTAACCAGCAAAACACTAATCACTACAGTTTAGCGTTTTTGATCACTTTGCTCTAAAATGCAACTTGCTTTACTTTTTCTAATTATTTTGCTCTTATTTTATATTTTCTTGAAAAATTATGTTTAGTTCATGTTTTTTCTCAGTAATGTTGCTCATATGATGCTATCTTTATTTATTTAGAGATTCGGCATTGACAGGCCCTTCTGGTCCAGTGAGCCACACTGTCCACCTACTCACCTACTTAATGCTAACCTAATCACAGGATAATTTGCAATGACCAATTAACTTATATTTTTGGACTGTGGGAGGAAACTGGAGCACCCAGAGGAAACCAACACACAACTCCTTACAAATGCCATCAGAATTGAATTCTGAACTCCAGTGCCCCAAACTGTGTAGCTTTGTGCTAACAGCTATGCTACCAATGGCGCCCCATGTGTCTGTGACGCTGCTGCAAGAAAGTTCATCATCGGACCTGTGTATATATGTACTTGTGCATATGACAATGAACTTGACTTTGATTTTGAATGTTGATCTGGCTAATTAAAAATGATGCAAAGGCATGGGAGAAGGTCCAGAAAAGATTTACATAGAATGAGGGACCACAACTACAAAGGTAGTTTAGAGCAGGTGGGTCACTTTTCGAGACAGAAGAGAGAGTTGGAAGGAGATTTGATAGAGATATACAAAATGCATAAAAGGTACAGAAAGTAGTCTCAGATTATTCTCTTTGATGATGAGGGTTGAGGACTGGGGTTGAGAAGGAAAATTAATAACACATAAGGATATACTTTTTTTATACACTGCATGTGTTTGGAATATGGAATACACTGTGTGCATCTGTGGCATGCATAGGTTCCATTGTGGTCTTCAAGAGAGAACTGGACAAATATATGATGAGGAAAAATCTTGTATGGCTACAGAGAAAGAGCAGTAGGTAGTGAGTTGATCTGGCAGAGAGCTAACATTGGCAAGATGTGCCAAATAGACATCTTCTGCACTGCGACCATTTACGATTCTCAGATATTATTTGAAGGTGGATAAAGTTAACATGATTTAAAATGTAGCAAAGATGGACAAAAGGTTTACTGAGGAAAACCCCAGAAGTTGCAGACTTCCAACTTATTTAAGTCAACAATGTAGAAGTTAGCTTTTTCTGATGGCTGTAACTTCCTAATAATCTTATATATTTCAGTAAGATTACATTTTATTCATCTGCTCTCCAATAAGCAAAGGCTTAGCTTGTTCAAGGATATACAGAGCCCCATATCAAAGAGGTAAATGAGATTATTGAGCACAGAGTGAGTCCTAATGAAGGGTCTTGGCCAGAAACACGACGCTTTATTCCTCTCTATAGGCACTGAGCCCCTCCAGCATTTTTTTGTGTTGCCCTCCACATTCAGGATCATCAGAGTATAACCATTGTCTCCTGGCTTCACCACTTATGTTTTTCAATCTTCTGAAAAATATAGATCAACAGCTTATTTCATTCTGAGATTTTATTTTAATTACAACAAGATGATTGGTACATGAGAGGTATATGTCAGGGTATGAAAATAACAAAAAGAAAATTACAAAAGCTTAAATCAACAAGGGAAAACTGGAAGTGCTCTGTAGGCTGGGTAGCATCTGTGGAAAGAGCAACAGAGTGATGGCCGCAGATTGATGATCCTATAGCAGAAGTGGAAAAGTCAGCCAGCACGTTGCTTCCGAGTTGCAGAGTGTGGTTAATGGTGGAAGGACAAATAGGACAAAGGGAATATCTCTGATAGGGTCAGGCATGGGTTGTCCAGTTGTCCATGGAGTTTCTGGACTCAGAGACAGTTCAGTTAATATTCATATCATCTGATATACATCCTGTATAAATTGTTTTCTTTGTTCTATCCATCTCTTTTGCATATTCTGTACAAAATAGTGTCATTTTATTAAAGTAATTCTCTAATTTCAGCCAACGGTTCTAGCATTATTGTCTATTTGGAAGATGAAATCATCTAATCTTTTATTGCTGGATGTCCTATGCAGTCGTAGAGACTTTCTGCATTGAAATAGGTCCTTCCACCCATTTGATCCATTCTGAACAGGATTCTCATTTAAGCTAGACCAATTTACCCACATTTGGCCCATTTCCTATCCATGCGCCCATCCAATTACCTTATAAATGTAGCTAATGCCTTCTGCTTTCAAATGCACATAAGTAAAATATCCGCAGAATAACACGTGAATAGTAGCCTCACATCACAAAACCTCAGATCCTCAGATGCCTTCTATGTTAATTGATATGAGATATAATCTTAGACATGTTCCACAAAACACAAGAAGTTTTCTAAAAATAGCCATGTCTATTGATGCAGTCCCATGTACCAAGTATATTTAAACGCAAACAACAGGAATACTGCAGATGCTGGAAATTCAAGCAACATACGAAGGGTCTCGGCCTGAAACGTCGACTGCGCCTCTTCCTATAGATGCTGCTTGGCCTGCTGCGTTCACCAGCAACTTTGATGTGTGTTACCAAGTATATTTTGTCAGATTAGCTATCTTATGTAACTGTGATTTTATGGACATCAGTTCTTTAAACACAGTAGCAGACACATCTTTCTGCAGTACTGTAGTTCTCATGGGAGTCTACTTCCTTGAAACATGTCAGTGAACATACTGTTTTGAACCTGGACCCTGTATTCCTCTGAAATTTTAATGACAGGTTGGTGTGTTCCAAAGCTCTAAGGTCAAAGACCTGAAGTAGGCTAGATGGAGGGCAAAGGCCAGTAAGAATACCAATGCCAAATAATTATAATCCTGCATGTGAACTTAAAATGTTCAGCATCTGTCTCTTTAACCAGTGAAGAGAAGTTACTTCTTAGTGCACAGTGACAGCATCTCAGTACAACGAGTATGTGTGCAAGTGTAAAAGGAGATTTTAATTCTATATTGAGGGCCATAATCACAATAAAAAGTCATATAATGTCCTGAGCTTGTGAAGTATGTTTCATTAATCCTTTATCTTATTTACATTGCCTCTAATTTTATTTCTACATTTCTATTTCCCTTGTTTTGTCTTCCATCCTCTCTCTCATATTTAGCTGAAATCAATGGGGGCGGGGTGAGTGGTTATAAGCTAATTGAAAATGCTGATATTCTGATGAAAGGTCATTAACTTGAAATATTCATTCTGACACTTCACAGATGCTGCCTGACCTACTGAGTATTCCCAGGATTTATTTTTTACATGTTTTATCTGTGGTTTTGTTTTTGAATATGCTGAAGACTCAAGGTTAAGGACATAAAACATGGCCAGGGAAAGTGGTAGAATTTACCCAGATTAGATGTGGCGAGGATATTTCCTCTTTTGTCACCACTAAACCATGATTGCTGCTTAAGGTAAAGTCTGCTTAATTGATCCAGAAAACAGCTCTCTGGACAAGTCAAATTTCTCATATCCCATCTGCTGTTTCATGGTCCTGGCAATAATTGCACACATATCATCCCTAGTTTGGTTCTTAGCACTACTTGTAACGCCAATCCAAAGAAATGACCCTGATCGCTGAAAAATCTCAATCTTTTATTCAGCATTAATTAATTTGTTTTAATATATTAACTGTTGTGTGTTTGGTATTTCAGTAACGTTTGAGTAATCTTGTATGTATATATTGATTGATTAAGCATCCCTGTTTATTTAAATAATTTATTATAGGTTATATACATAAATACTTGAATTGCATATGTCAGGGGTCCCCAACCTTTTTTGCACTGCGGACCGGTTTAATATTGACAATATTCTTGCGGACCGGCCGACCTGGGCGTGGGGGCGGGGGGGGAGGGTGGTAGGTTTGCCAACGGACAAGAGTAGCAGTCAAATACATTGTGTTTACCCCGAGAAAGACTACAATGACCATGAAGCCTTGTGCGGGCACCAGTGCGCATGCGTGTACGTGCCGATTTTTTTCTACAAATCGTTTTTGGCAATTCTGTTCAGGGAGTGGTGTTAATCACGACCGGAATATCGGTGATAAGTGGCTAATACACTCAATTTAGTTTCTAAAAGGGTTTATCTAACAAATTTAATATTAAACACACACTGCATATTTTCCTCGCATGAATATAGTGATAAGTCAATTATCAGGGGAGCTTGAAGTAAGTGTTGAACGAACTTCCAGTAGAAGTGGTAGAAGCAGGTTCGATATTATCATTTACAGAAAAATTGGATAGGTATATGGACAGGAAAGGAATGGAGGGTTATGGGCTAAGTGCACGTCGGTGGGACTAGGTGAGAGTAGAGTTCGGCACGGACTAGAAAGGCAGAGATGGTCTGTTTCCGTGCTGTAATTGTTATATGGTTATATTAGTAAGTCAATAGCATCATAACATTTTAAGTAACGTTTGGAAATTAAACACACAGCACATATTTTCCCCATATGAACATATAAAATCATTGCAACGCACCAATATCGCTGAATCAGTGGGAGCCCTGGGCTTATTTTCTTGCAACAAGATGGTCCTATCGAGGGGTGATGGGAGACAGCGATACTCGAAGGGGGTTCCTTATGTCCAGTCTGTTCCGCAATTTAGTTTTCGTTACATTCATTGCAGAAAACTCTGCTTCGCGGAGATATGTTGGAAATGGAAACAACATTTTCAGTACTTTCGTGGCTATCTCAGGATATTTAGCCTTGACTTTGATTCAGAATGCCAGCAGAGATGCTATGTCAAACACACTTTTCAGCCTGTTGTCATTTGAAAGCTCGAGGAGTTGATCTTCTTCCCACGCTGACATGGATGACGAGTGGGTAATGACCTCGCATGCGTAATGGCTCAGCAGAGGGCATGACAGGGTATGAGGAAATGTGCAGCTACTCATATCGCCAAATCATATTGTTTCCTTGTGGTCCAGTAACACACACTTTGCGGCCCGGCTCTGGTACACGGCCCGGAGGTTGGGGACCGCTGGCATATGTCATCACACTACCACATAATACATGTATGTCTCGCTTAAAGTAAATTGAAGTTAGACACGTATTTTCAGACTCCCATGTCTTCCTTGAATTATTTTATGCTTTGTAACTTCAAAACATTAACATTGGTGATGAAGTTTTTTTTAAATGAACTTGAGATGGCTATCAACCTGTTAAAATACAGCAAGACATTTGAACTAAAAAAAAAGTAATAAATACAGCCTAACACGTGCAGTTTATTTTTTTAAAAGACCGTGAAGGGAAGAAGACCAGGGTTCACAAAGTGCGAGTAATGGGTGATAATAATGATTGAAGGAATCAGAAGACTGGATACATTGGAAAGATTGACAAGTTTGATTACATAATGGGTAATTGGCTCATGTATACTGAACTATTGGCACAGTATTTTGAAGCAAATAAAATAGCCAATGAGAACCAAGTGCCAATTTTGCTGAGTTCATTGAGATTAAAGGCATACAGTTTGCTTCGAGTCTTACTGTTCCAACCGTCAGAAATTAGCTTTGCTGATATTGTAAAAGTGATAAAGGAACACTTAGAAGCATTGTCAACTGCAGAACACTTTAGATTTCATAAACAGAATCAAAAAGAAGGGAAGTCCATTTCCGTGTTCGTGGCTGAATTAAAGAGATCATCTGAACATTGTCAGTTCAATATGGGCTTAATGATACACTAAGTGATTGCTTAATTTGGCGAATCTTAAAAGAAAGCATTCAAAAATGACTCCTAACTGAAGCACAGCTTACATTTATAAGCGCAGTTGAAATAGCTGTTTCCATGGAAACCACAAACAGAGGTGCAATTGAATTTCAGTCAAGAATGAAAGTAAGTGTGAACAAAATTGCAATGTTGAAACAGAAATGGAAACCAACCAGGCCAATTAAATTACGTTACCCTTGTGGCAGGGGCTCACATACACCAAATAAATGAAGGTAAAACTAGTAGAAAATGCAACACACTAGGGCACATACAAAGAGCATGTCGGGCAGAGAAATATAAATGGACTGCATGGGGAAGACAGAATACTAAAATGTCAAGTTGTTGTTTCAAAAAAAGCACTAATCTGCATGCTATTGATGAAAAATCTGATAATGATGAGAGTGATACAGGATTGCATAGCCTTGAGATTTGCAGTGTAAAAGATAACAACAGACAAGCAATGCTACAAGCGAACAGCAAATTAAGTAAAATGGAAGTGGACATAATTCAGCTGTTTCAGTCATTCCCCAACAGATCTGAGAAAGCTTCTGATATGTTAATCATGCAGTTACTTGTGAAATGTGGCTTGGTTTTAAGCTGGAAGAGAGTTCAGGTTTCAGGAAATTTGCAAGCATTCAGTTTTAATGAGAATAAAGAACCAGACTATAATCTGTGTGTATTAAGGTTATTGTATGAACTTCAGATTGGAGACAAAAAGCTGCTTGTAAAAGTAGATGCAAAGACCAAAGCTCAGTTGGGTGAATGGAAAGCCAAAAAGAAAGGAGTCAAAGGAGATACAAACAACAGAGGATTCCTAAGAAAATGTCGTGGATGTGCAATCCAAGATGATATAACAGCCACAGCCCTACACATACACATTCCTACACATCTGGAGAAGGATGCTTATGTGAGAATGCTGTTCTTGGACTACAGTTCAGCATTTAACACCATAATTCCCTCCAGACTCAACAAGAAGCCTTCACCCTGCCTTGTGTAGCTGGATCCTGGACTTCCTGTCACATCGCTAGCAGGTGGTAAGAGTGGGCTTCCTCACCTCTGCCCCTCTGACCCTCAACCGAGCGTCCCCTCAGGGATGTGTCCTAAGCTCCCTTCTTTATTCTCTGTATACCCATGACTGTGCCACCACCCACAGCTCCAATCTGCTAATTAAATTTGCTGATGACGCTACACTGATTGACCTAATCTCAAATAACAATGAGGCAGCCTGGAGAGAAGAAATCAGCACTCTGACAGAGTGGTGTCAAGAAAACAACCTCTCCCTCAATGTCACAAAAACAAAGGCTACAGGAGAAAAGGAGACAGGCTAAAGCCTATTGACATCAATGGATCTGGGGTTGAAAGGGTGAACAGCTTTAAAGCTCCTCGTCATACATATCACCGAGGATTTCATGTGGTCTGTACGTACCAGCTGTGTGGTGAAAAAGGCACAACAGCACCTCTTTCACCTCAGACAGTTGAAGAAGTTTGGTATGGGCCCCCAAATCCTAAGAACTTTCTGCAGGGGCACAATTGAGAGCATCCTGACTAGCTGCATCATTGCCTGGTATGGGAACTGTACCTCCCTTAACCGCAGGATTCTGCAGAGAGTGGTGTGGACAGCCCAGCGCATCTGTAGATGTGAACTTCCCACTATTCAGGACATTTACAAAGACAGGTGTGTAAAAAGAGCCCAAAGGATGATTGGGAACCAAAGTCACCCCAACCACAAACTGTTCCAACTGCTACCGTCCGGGAAACAGTACCACAGCATAAAAGCCAGGACCAGAAGGCTTCGGAACAGCTTCCACCAGGACATCAGACTGATTAATTCATGCTGATACAATTGTATTTCTGTTATATTGACTATCTTGTTGTACATACGATTTATTATAAATTACTATAAATTTCACACTCCATATTTAGATGGAGATGTAATGATTTTTACTCCTCATGTATATGAAGGATGTAAGAAATAAAGTCGATTCAATTCAGTTCAAGGGATTAGATATGTATATTCAAGTCTGGTAATCCAGGACTATACAACAATGTCAGGGATAATTTACTCAAGAGCGAAAGAACAATTCTGACTAAGGTTGCACATCAACTCTAGCAGGGTTTGCAGGCCGTTACTTCCTACAATGCAAAACCTAACATGACAAATGATAATAAAGGTTCACTCCCAGACGAGCTCAATACCTTTTACAACTATGAGCACACATGCAGCATCCGGTGACCCTGTGATGTTTGCCTCAGAGGCTGATGTCAGAACATCTTTCAAAGCGACAGGTCCTGATGGTATATCTGGTAAGTATCTGAAAATCTGTACCAACAAACTAGCAGGTGTGTTCAAAGACATTTTCAATCTCTCATTGCTACAGTCAGAAGTTCCCAGCTGCTTGAAAACGGCAACAAACATACCAGTTCCCAAGGTGAGCAGGGTGAGCTGGCTTAACAACTATTGTCCAATACCACTCACATGAACTACTTTGAGGTTGGTTATATTAAGCAGGGAATTGGACTAACTGCAATTTGCTTATTGCACAATAGGCAAATTGCACTGGATCTCAACAAAGCCTTGGATCACCTGGACAAAACTAATAACTTACATCAGTCTGCTGTATATTGACTACAGGTGAGCATTTAACACAATAATTCCTACAGTTCTGATCAGAAAGTTTCAAAACCAGAGACTCCCATGCAGCTGGATCCGTGACTTACTCACTGGAAGACCACCCTCTGTGCAGATTGGAAAGAATATCCCTCCCCTCGCTGATAATCAACGAAGTCGCACGTCAAGGGTATGTGCTTAGCCCACTGCTCTAAACTCTCTACCACCATGACTGCTTGGCTAAGCACAGCTCAAATGCTCTTTATAAATATGCTGACAACACAACTATAGTTGCCAGAATTTCAGATAGTGATGAGAAGACATACAGGAGTGAGCTAGATCAGTGGGATTAGTGGTGTTGCAGCAATAACCTCGCACTGAACTTCAGTTAGACCAAAAAGTTTGATTGTGAACTTCTGAAAGGCCAGAGCACGGGAACACACACCAGTCTTTATCGAGGGATCAGAACTGGGAAGAGTGAGCATTTTCAAGTTCCTGGGTGTGAACATCTCTGAGGATCTGGGCTGCTGCTGACATATTCACGCAGTTACAAAGAAAGTATAGCAGCAGTTTTATTTCATTGGGAGTTTGTGGAGGCTTGTTATGACACTAAAGACACTTGCAAATTTCTACACATGCACCATAGAGAAAATTCTTGCTGGCTGCATCATTGTCTGAGTCGAGGAAGTCATTTCACAGCATTGGAAAAAACTCCGAAGCTTGTAACCTCAGTCAGCTCCATCATGGGCACTAGCCACCCCAACATCCACGATATCTTCAAGGAGCCATGTCTCAAAAAGTTGGCATCCATCATTAAAGGCCCCCATCACCCAGGACATGCCCTATGCTCATTATTACCATCAGGGAGAAGTTAAATGAGCCTAACAGCTCATACTTCATGATTCAGCAATAGATTCTTCCCCTCTGCCATCAGATTTTTGAATGAACATTAAAACCATGAACACTACCTCACTTTTTTTTCTCTAATTGCACTACTTATTTAATATAACTTTAAATGTAAAAAATCACTTCTTACTTATTATTGTTTTTATTGTAATGTATTGCACTCTACTGCTGTTGCATAACAGCAAATTTCATGACTTTTTTTTAGATTATGAAGACACGCAGTCCTCTTTTATTGTCATTTAGTAATGCGTGCATTAAGAAATGATACAATATTTCCTCCAGTGTGATATCACAAAACACAGGACAGACCAAGACTGAAAAAACTAACAAAACCATATAATTATAACATATAGTTGTAACAGTGCAACAATACTATAACTTGATGAAGAAGTCCATGAGCACAGTAAATAGTTCAAAGTCTCTCAGATGTCCCACATCTCAGGCAGACAGGAGAAGGAAGAAAAACTCTCTCTGCCATGTCCGACCACAATCTGACTCTGAGTCATCCGAAAACTTCGAGCCTCCAATCAGCTCTCTGACACTGAGTGCCATCCTGTCCAAACGATTCGACCTCAATCTCGGTCGCCAACAGCAGGCAAAGCCAGGGATTTTGAGGCCTTCCCTTCGGAAGATTCCCGACCGTGCAGAATACAACAGCAGCGAACTGGCATTTCAGAAGTTTCTCCAGATGTTCCTTTGTGCTTTCATGTCTGTCTCCATCAAATCAGAATTGTCCACAGCCCCTATTTAACAGATATGATATCATTTTTCACTGGAGGGCTGCGCACGCATGGCGCGCTGCTCTCTCCTCCCGAGAGCAGTGATATTAAACATGATTCTGCTTCTGAACCCTGCAATATCAGGACAGCAAAGATGCATAAATCAGGATCCACTTTATCGACAACAGCTTGGCATTCAATGCCAATCATCCCCTCAAAACTGCTTCAATCAGCTTCAGACCTTGGCCTTGATATCCCCTTGTGCAATTATATAACCATGTAACAATTACAGCACAGAAACAGGCCATCTCGGCTCTTCTAGTCCGTGCCGAATGCTTACTCTCACTTAGTCCCACCGAACTGCACTCAGCCCATAACCCTCCATTCCTTTCCTGTCCATATATCTATTCAATTTATCGTTAAACGACAACATCGAACCTGCCTCAACCACTTCTGCTGGAAGCTCGTTCCACACAGCTACCACTCTTTGAGTAAAGAAGTTCTCCCTCATGTTACCCCTAAACTTTTGCCCTATAACTTTCAAAATTGGATCCCCTATTTCCTCATTTGCAGTCCCCAGTCAGTTTGGATTGGCAACAATTTCTGTCAGCATAGGAGCACCACAAGGCTGTGTGCTTAGTCCCCTGCTCTACTTGCTTTACAACTTATGACTGTATGGCTAAGCACAGCTCCAATGGCATATTCAAGTTTGCTGATGACACCTCTGTCATAGACTGAATCACCACTGTGGCAATGAATCAGCATCAAGAGATTGAAAAACTGTCTGAGTGGTGCCACAGCAACAACCTCTCACTCAATGTCACAAGACCAAGGAGCTGATAATTGACTTTAGGAGGAGGAACCAGAAGCCCATGAGTCAGTCCTCATTGGAGGATCAGAAGCGGACTGTGTTAGCAACTTTAAATTCCTTGGTGTTATCATTTAAGGGCCAGCATGTAAGTGCAGTTATGAAGAAAGTATGGCAGTGCCTCTAATTCCTTTAAAGTTTTCAAAAATTCAGCATGAGATCTAAAACTCTGACAACTTCAATAAAGTATATTGACTAGCTGCATCACAGCCTAGTATGAAAAAAGCTTTTCAGGATGTATATTGTCTACATTTCTCTGACATTAAATGTAAACTTTGAACCTTTGAACATATGTGCCATTAAACAGAAAATTCTATGAAAAAGTAGGGATATGCTCAGTCCCTCACGGTTAAAACCCTTCCCACTATCGAGCACATCTACATGTTGCAGGAAAGCAGCATCCATCATCAGGGACCCCTCCCACCAAGTCATGATCTCTTCTCACTGCTACTATCAGGCTCTTGATCCAAAGGGGAAAACTTCAGTCAACTCTACTTGTCCCACATTGAAATGTTTCCATAACCTATATTCTATGTTTCAATAGACTCACTTTCAAGTCTCTTCATCTCATGCTCTAAATGTTTATTTATTATTATTATTTCTTCCTTTTCAATTTGTTGTCTTTTGCATATTGGTTGAACACCCAAATTTGTGTGGATTTTCATTGATTCTATTATGGTTATTATTCTATTACGGATTTATTGAGTACACCCTCAAGAAAATAAATCTCAGGGCTGTATATGGTGATATATATGTACTTTGATAATAAATTTACTTTGAACTTTGAAGATTTGACATGTTGTGCATTCAGAACCTTTTTTCTGAACACCACAGTGTACCGTGTCATTATTTGAGTTATTGTTTCCTTCCTGTCAGCTTAAACCAGTCTTGTTATTTGCCACTGGCCTCTCTCATTAACAAGGCATTTTTGCACATAGAACTCCCTCTTGCTGAATGTTTTTGTTTTGTTTATCACACCATTCTCTGTTAACCATAGAGACAGTTGTGCATGAAAATCCCAAGAGATTAGCAGTTTCTGAGATACATAAATCACTCCATCTAGCACCAGCAATCATTCCATGGTCAAAGTCACTTAGATCACACTCCTACCCCACCTTGATGTCTGGTCTGAATAACAAATGAACTTTTTAACCATGTCTGCATACTTTTATGCATTGAGTTGCTGCTAAATAATTGGCTGATTAGCTATTTGCATTAATGAGCAGGTGTATCTAATAAAGTGGTCACTGAGTGTACATGGGGCATAAAGTTAATCCTTGAGATCTCAGCCATTAGAGCCTTGCAAAACCCGAACCTTGGTCATTGGAGAAATACAGGAAGGTTTACACGTCCCACAAGACTGAGTATAGGCTTTTGCTGATTAGCATATTTTCCCGATTTTAGCCTGACTGACCATTACACCTACCACTCCTGAAGTACTGCTAGCAGTTTCACGGCCGAGGAATACATCAATTTCATTCATAATCAGCTAAATATGTAGAATGTACTGCTTTTTAGGATTTTGTCAAGTATTGATCAATCTGCAGTTCTGAAGCTACCTTGTCAAGTTGAGTGTCTCTCTAAACAATGGAACAATCAACCATACAAAACAATGTGCTATTAGTTATACGGAAGCTGTTCAATAATAGTCATAGGTTGTACACAAAATCTACCATTCAGGAGAGAAATGGACATTGTGCAAATGTGCATGGCTGGCACCTGGCAAACATCACAACAGTCAGGATGAAGTACCGGGTCAAATTTCCTGATTGGCTTAATTTCACTTAGAAGTGATCATTAAAAGAGTCTAAACCAGGTTAAATCACCTTTGCCTCACCAATTTCCAGACAACCACTCAAATTTCCTACTTTTTACAACATACCCAATATCTACACCTGCCTTAAGACCATAAGACCATGACAAAGCAGCAGAATTAGGCCATTTGGCACATGGAGTCTGCTCTGCCATTTCAGCATGGCTGATCATTTCTCTTGCAACCCAAACCTCGTCTTCTCCCCGTATCACTTTATGCCCTGACTAATCAAGAAACTGTCAACCTTTGCCTTAAATAGAACGCCATGATTTCGTGTCCACAGACAACTGTGTTGACGACTTCCCCAGATTCACCACTCCCTGGCTAAAGAAACTCCTCTTTCTCTGTTCTGAAAGGATGTCCTTCTATTCTGAGGTTCTGCCTTCTGGTCTTAGACTCCCCCACTATAAGAAATATCCTCTCCACATTGACTCTATCTAGAGCTTTCAATACTCAATAGGTTTCAATTAGATCCCCCTTTATTCTTCTGAATTCTGGCAAGAACAGGCCCAGAGCCATCAAGCATTCCTCATACGATAAGCTTTTCAATCCAGGAATCCTTTTCATGAACCCTCTCCAAGTTCAGCACATCCTTTCTTACTATTAACTATTACTATTACATATTACAATTTAACTATTTATGATTCCATTACCATTTATTATTTATGGTGCAACTGTAATGAAAACCAATTTCCCCTGGGATCAATAAAGTATGACTATGACTATGACTATGACTTCGATGAGGGGCACAAAACCACTCACAATACTCCAAGTGAGGCCTCAACTGTGCCTTATGAAACCTCAACATTGCATCCTTGATTTTATATTCTAGTTCTCTTGAAACAAATGCTTACATTACAATTGCCTTCCCTGCCACCGACTCAACCTGCAAATTAACTTTTAGGGAATCCTGCATGAGGACTTCCAAATCCCTTGGCATCTCAGATATTTGAACTTTCTCTCCATTTAGAAAATAATCTACACTTTTATTTCTTATAGCAAAGTGCATGACCATACATTTCCTGACATTGTATTCCATCTGTCACTTCTTTGCCTATTAACCTAATCTGTCCAAGTCCTTCTGTAGCCTCTGTATTTTCTCAAAGCTACATGCCACTCCACCCATCTTTGTATTGTCCTCAAACTTGGCCACAAAGCCATCAGTTTTATCATCCAAATCATTGACATATAACAAAAAAAATGTCCCAGACAGAGCCCTGTGGAACACCACTAACTCCCAGCAGCCCAACCAGAGAAGTCTCGTTTTCCTCCCACTCTTTGCCTCCTTCCAATTAGCCAGTGCTCTATCCATGCTACTATCTTTCCTGTAATACCATGGGCTTGTAGCTTGTTAATCAGCCTCATGTGTGGCACCTTGTCAAAGGTCTTATGAAAATCACAACATTCACCAATTCTCCTTTGTCTATGCTGCTTGTTTTGTTTTTAGAGAATGCCAACAGCTTCATCAGGCAAAATTTTCCCTTGAGGAAACCATGATGACTACAGCTTATTTTATCATACTACCAAGTACCCTGAGACCTCATCCTTAACAATCAACTCCAACATCTTCCCAACCACTGAGATCAGACTAACTGGCCTATGATTTCCTTTCTCCTGCCTTCTCCTTTCTTGAAGAGTGGAGTGACATTTGCAATTTTCTAGTCCTCTGGAATTATGCTAGAGTACATTTATCCCTGAAAGACCATTATTAATGCCTCCACAATCTCTTCAGCCACCTCTTTCAAAACCATAAGGTGTGGACCATCTGGTTCAGATGCCTTATCTTCCTACAGACCTTTCAGTTCCCAAACACCTTCTCTTTATTAATGGCAATATCACACACTTCTGCCCGATACTTTTGAATTTATGCCATACTGCTAGTGTCTTCCACAGTGAAGAATGATGCAAAATACTTATTCAGTTCGTCTGCCATTTCCTTGTCCTCATTACTCCCTCTCCAGCATTGTTTTCCAGAAGTCCGATATCTACTTGCACTTATCTTTTACACTTTATATATCTGAAGAAACTTTTGGTATCTTCTTTAATATTATTGGCCAGCTTACCTATGCATTCCATCTTTTCCTTCTTTATGACCTTTTAGCTGCCTTCTGTTGGCTTTTAAAACCTATGAGTCAACCTACAGTCAGGAAAGTGATGACCCACTCCTGTTAGACTGGTATTAAGCTCTGCTTACCAGAGTTCTGTTTCAGCTTTGTTTAATTCTGTTTACCACACCCTGCTATCACAGACGCCCTGTGCAATACTAATGTCGCTTCTTATCTGGATGGTGGACTGTAATATTACAGTAATTCTTGCACTACCATCTTATCACTGTGAACTTGTAAATCTTGTAATCTTTGACTTGTAAATCTTGTATATCTTATTTTGAGGTAACTTATTTTTTATTCTTTCTTACTTCTCTTCTAATATTTGTATATATGTGCACTTATAATGCCACTGTAATTTCCTTTGCCATCAATAGAATATCTATCTATCCTTTAATTTTCCATTAATTTTTGCTCTATTATATGCCCTTTCTTTGGTTTTTATGTTGGCTTTAATTTCTCTTGTCAGCCACAATTATGTAATCCTGCTTTTCGAATAGTTGTTTTCCCTTCAGCATGTAGCTAACCTGCACCTTCTGAATTACTCCCAAAAATCCCAGCCATTGCTGCTTTGCCATCATTCCTGCCAGTAGTTTGTTCCAATCAATTTTGGCCAGCTCCTCTCTCATGCCTCTGCATTTCCCTTTAGTCCACTGCAATACTGATGCATTTAACTTTAACTTCTACTCAAATTGCAGGGTGAATTCTATCATATTATTATTACAGACCCATAAGGGTTCCTTTATCTAGGCTATCTAATCAATCCTGGTTCTTTGCACAACATCCAATCCAGAATAGTTGATCCCCTAGCAGGCTCAATCATGAGTGTTACAAAGTCCCCCTCATGGAATTCAGCACCCTATCTACCTGTAAATTGAAATCCCCCATGAGAATTGTAACGTTGCCCTTTTGCCATGCATTTTCTGTCTCCCATTGTAATTTGTAGACTACTGTTTGGGGGTCTGTATATGGCTCCCATCAAGACCTTTTTACCTTGCAGTTTCTTGGTTGCACCACTGTCCATCGTATGTAACCTTTTTCCAAAGATTTGATTTCATTCTTTACCAAGAAAGCCACCCAACCCCCTCTGTCTACCTGTCTGCCCTTTCAATATAATGCATCTCTGGACGTTAAGCTCCCAGCTATAATCTTTCCACCATGATTCAGTGATGCCCACAACATCATATATGCCATTTTTAAGTGTGCTACAAGTACACTTATTCCATATAATGTGTGCATTCAAATATTACAACTTCAGACCTGTATTCATCACCATTTATGATTTTGCTAAACATTGAATCTCATCCCGTTGACTGTAATTTTGCCCTTTCATCAGCCTCTCCTTGCCAGCAGTCTCACTACACACTGCCTTAGATTGTAAACCAACTACCCCACCCTTAGCCCTATCAGTCCGGTTCCCATCCCCCTGCCAAATTAGTTTATACCTTCTCCAGTAGCTCCACAAGGATATTGGTCCCCATTGTCTCCAGGTGTAACTCATCCCTTTTGTACGGGTTATACCTTCCCCAGAGGAGATCACAATAATCCAGAAATCTAAACCCCTGCTCCCTGCACAAATTCTTCAGCCACACATTTATCTGCCAACTCACCTTATTCTTATCCTACATAGCAAAGGCAGCAATCCAGAGAGTTCTGTCCTGGAGTTGTCATAACCACAGATTCTGCTATGCAGAAGATTCAGCAATTGTGCTTGTAAGTGTGCAGGTATCAGCTAATGATTACTTCGCTGTGACGATATTTAACTCCCTCTTTTCATTGTAGCCCTTGTCGAGACTTGAGCAAAACATGAGAGGGTGCAGTTTTAAGGTGCTTGGAAGTAGGTACAGAGAAGATGTCAGAGATAAGTTATTTTTTTTTACGCATAGGGTGGTGAGTGCATGGAAAGGGCTTCCAGCGATGGTGGTGGAGATGGATATGATAGGGCTTTTTAAGAGACTCCGGGACAGGTATGTGGAGATCAGAAAAATAGAGGGATATGGGTAACCGTAGGTAATTTCTCAGGTAAGGACATGTTCGGCACAGCTTTGTGAGCCAAAGGGCCTGTATTGTGCAGTAGGTTTTCTATGTTTCTACAACAATGTTTCGCTGCCTGCTTGCATTTGGCCTTGCCTGAAAAAGTGGACTGTCAAGTCAACTGACGCTGAAGACTAGCGGTATTCATTTTATATTTAGATATTCCTTACAGCTGTGGCGTTGGCACCTAGTTTTCCATTTGTGTATTAGTTAACAGCCCAGTTTGGCCTAGAATTAATTTGTTTTCTTTTCCCTTAAAATCCTGTTAGCATTAAAGTCTGTGAACTAATCACTCACTTCAGTGTGTCTCTCTTCACACTTGGGCCATATTCAAATGTAATGACAGCAAGTCTCAACCATACAAAGATGTACCCAGTAAAGAGAGAACAGCTGACCTTGGCCTTTAGATTCATTGGTCAGGTAGGAGACAAGCTACAGGCAATTGAATTTGTTCTGAGTGAAGTTACTGAAGCAATGAGATAGATAATATCATGCTGACAAGCCCAGTCTCATCTACAGGAACATATATCATCGCTCACAGCTGCTATTCAGCAACTCACTGCAAACAGTCGGAGTGAGGTATCTGTGATTTCTGCTCTCATGGCCACTGTCCATAAGCTCACTGTGGACAGCCAGCACCGGCTGACAGCCTGATGGCTGTTCTCACCAACACAATTCAGCAGCCGCTGGCTGGCTCAGTCTCACAGATCCTCATTTTCTGCTGCCCTGACAACTCTGCCTTTATTGTTTCCACTCCCACTCTGAGTCCAGAACTGACTCCTACAGACTCGTTTGTCCGTACAAGAACCAAGTATTCCATCACCAGGCAGATACTTTGGTGATCCCGATGCCTGCCAGAATTTTATTACCCAATGAGAGCTGAATTCACAAGCCCAGCCTGGTTGTTTTGGTGATGCTGTGTGAAAACTGGCGTCCATTGTCAATCTCCTAGATGGACCTGCACTCAGACTGTTCACCGCCTTACGGGAACATGGACACCCTGCAGCTCAGTTGTTCTGACACTTCATGACAGAGTTAAAGAGGGTTTTTGACCTTCAGTACGGGTTCAGGAGGCTGGCTGCCAATCAACTCTTGGACCTGTGCCAAGGCTGAGGGATGGTGAGGGCCTATGCATGCTTGCAGTGGAGATGGTGTGGAATGAGAGATCTCTTATCGCTGCCTTCCAGTGTGAACTGAACTCAGGGTCCCGCATGAGATCACTGTCTATGACGAGCAGGATAGTCTGGATGACCTGATTAATCTGGCTATTCGAGTTGATGACTGGGTAACTGAGTGGTGCAGGGAAAGAATGTTTTAAGCTTCCCTCGCACCGCCTGATCACCGTCTTTCCTCACCTTCACCCTCTCCCTCATCACCCAGCACCCAGTCCATGGAGGAGCCTGTGCAAGTAGAGCGCATGCGCCTGTCTCAGGAGGAACAAGAGTAGCACAGGAGAATAGGTTCCTGCCTCTATATTGGTGATCCAGGACAGTTCCAGGCAGCATGTCCCAAGCATCCAGTGAAAGAAGATACCGGTCTCCAGGGAGAGGAGTCCTGATGGGTCTGTTCTCTCCACAGTCAGCTTCCCCTAATTGTTATGCTTGCAACTTCCATGTTGTTGGAGTCTAGAACCCATGAACTTAAAGCATTTCTCAACACTGGTGCAGCCTGGAATCTCATGGACATTCTTGGCTCAAAGGTGTGGAGTTCCAACTCAGAAATTTGTGAAAAGATCAACATCAAGTGCTCACGGTCGATCTCTGAGCACTGGCCAGATCCACTTTTACATCAAACCCCTCAAGCTTGTGCTCAAAGGCAACCATAGTGAAGATTTTTTTCTCTCTAGTTAATTTGCTCGAACTGCCACTGGTGCTTGGTCTCTCCTGGTTATCCTGACATAACCCACGGATCAATTGGTCTCTTAAAGCATTCCAAGAGTGGGGACTGACATGCCTGTCTGCCTGTCTGGGCCCAGCTCAGTTTCGTTCCATGAATCCCCTCCTGTCAGCTAAGGATGTGGGCCTCTCTAGAATTCCAGTTGAATATGAGGATCTCCTTGAGGTCTTCAATAAAAGGAAGGCCACCTCTCTGCCCCCTCACCAGCCATACGACCGTGCCATCGACCTCCTAGCTGGCACTAGTCCTCCCTATAACTGGGTCTCGTCCCCCTCTCATCTTGAAATGGTGGCCATGCTGGAATACATCAAAGAGGCATTAACCATGGGGTTTATCCATCCACCAACCTTGCCAGTAGGGGTAGACTTCTTTTGTGAGCAAGAAAGATGGCAAGCTCCATCCCTGCATTATCGGCCCCTAAACAATATCACTGTGAAGAACTGCTGCCCACATCCCCTGCTGGCATCTGATTTCGATCATCTCCAGGGAGCATACAAATTTTTCAAAATTGAACTGTGCAATGCTTATAACCTGGTTTACATGAGAGAGGGGGATGAGTGGAAGACAGATTTCAACACCTCTATTGACCATTATGAATACCTTGTGATACCCTTTGGTCTCCCTAGTGCCCCCACTGTTGTCTAGGCCTTGATTAATGATGTGTTTGAGATATGCTGACCCAGTTTGTTTTTGTTTACTTAGGCAACATCCTTGTCTATTCACGCTCTCACCAGGAAAACATCCAGCATGTCTGCAGGGTTCCCAACGGCTCCTCAAAAATAACCTTTACACCAAATTCATCTGGACCAGATGGACTACATCCCAGAGTCTTGAAAGAGGTTGCTGAAGAGATAACAGATGCTGTGGATATGACCTTTCAATACTCACCTGATTCTGGCATGGTCCCAGAGGACTGGAAAATTGCAAATGTTATTCCATTGTTTAAGAAAAGATGAAGACAAAAGCGAGGAAATTATAAGCCAGTTAGCCTAATCTCAGTGGTTGGGAAAGTGTTGGAGTCCATTATTAAGAATGATGTTTCAGGATAGTAAGAGACTAATGATAAAGTAAGTCAAAGTCAGCATTGTTTCTGTTAAGTGAAAACTTGCCTGACAAATCTGTTAGAATTCATCGAGGAAGCAGCAAGCAGGGTGGACAAAGGAGAGCTAGTGGATGCCATTTACTTGAGTTTTCAGAAGGCATTTGATAAGGTGCCACACATGAGACTCCTTCACAAGATAACATCCGATGGCATTACATGGAATATACTAGCATGGATAGTGGAGTGGCTGACAGGCAGGAGGGAGTGAGTCAGAATAACAGGGGCCTTTTCTGGTTGGCTGCCAATGACTAGTGGTATTCCTCAGGACTCAGTATTGGGACTGCTGCTTTTCACATTATTTGTCAATGATTTAATGATTTAGATCATGGAATTATTGGCCTTGTGGCAAAGTTTGCAGATGATACAAAGATGGGTAAAGGAGTAAGTAGTGCTGAGGAAGCAATGTGATTGCAACAGGATTTGGACAAATTGGAAGAATGGACAAAAAAGTGCAGATTGAATGCAGTGTTGGTATATGCAGAATGCATTTGGTAATAGGAAGAATAGTGTGGACTATTATCAAAATGGAAAGAAAATTCAAAAAATTAGAGGTGCAAAGGGACTTAGGAGTAGTCATGCAAGACTCTCAGAAGATTAATTCACAGGTTGATTCTGTGGTAAAGAAGGCAAATCTGATGCTGGCATTTATTTCAAGGGAATAGAATATAAAATCAAGGAGATAATGCTAAAGCTTTATAAAACTCTAGCCAGGCCACACTTGAAGTATTGTCAACCGGTTAAGGCCCCTTATCTCTGAAAGGATGTATTGTCATTGGAGAATGTCGAGAAAAGGTTCACAAGGATGATTCTGGGAATTAAGGGGTGTAACATATGAGGAGCATTTTGCAGCTTTGGGCCTGTACTCACTGGAATTTAGAAGAATGCATCGGGATCTCATTGAAACCTACTGAATGTTGAAAGCTGGATGTGGAGAGGATGTTTCCTCTAGTGGAGTATCCAGAACTGGAGGGCACAGCCTCAAAATTGAGGGACAACCCTTTAGAAGAGAAGAAAAGAAGGATTTTTTTAAGCAAGAGGTTAGTGAATCTGTGGAATGCTCTACCACAGACTGCAGTGGAGACCAGGTCTGTGCATATATTTAATGCGGAAGCTGCTAGATTCCTGATTGGTTGGGGTATCAAGGTATGTGGTGAGAGGGTAGGTGTATGGGGTTGAATGGGATCCGGGTTAAGCCATGATGGAGCGGACTTGATGGGTTGAATGGCCTAATTCTGCTCCCATGTCTTATGGTCTTATGGCCAAGCTCGAGAAACGTGAGTTCTGTGAAGGTGTATTTGGTGTTTTTGGGCTATATACTTACCTCATCCAGTGTTCAAATAGACCCCAGTAAAGTTCAGGCAGTTGCAGAGTGGCCCAAACCATCTACAGTCAAACCGGTACTGTGCTTCATGGGGTTTGCGAACTTTTACTACCGCTTCATCTGGAATTTTGGCTCTATCGCAGCTCCCATAAATACACCCACCAGGAAGGTCTCAACAGGATTCCATTGGACAGACGATGCCGACCAAGCATTTTTGGAGTCAAAGCGAAGTTTCACCACTGACCCAGTCCTGCAACATCCAGACCCATCACAGCCATTCATTGTCAAGGTGGATGCATCCAATGTCGGCATTACAGCTGTCCTCTCTCACTGCTTGTCTGCGGATAGCCAGCTGCACCCTTATGTCTTTTTTTCCTGTCGCTTGACTCCGGCAGAAAGAAATGATGATGTTGGGAATCTGGAACGTCTGGCTGCCAAGGAGGCCCTAGAGGAGTGGCGACCTTGGCTGGATGGGGCAGAGTATCTTTCTTGGTCTGGACAGATCACGAGAACCTCTCCTACATTTGGGATGCAAGGAGGCTTGACTCTCGTCAAGCACGGTGGGCTCGCTTTTTCACACGGTTCAGTTTCATCCCCAGTTATCGTCCCGGCAGCAAGAATACAAAGGCTGACGCTCTCTCCCAGCAGTTCGACGGATCTGAGGACATTGCTGATCCAGAGCCCATTCTTCCTCGCTTGTGTATCGCTGCTCCGGTGACCTGGGGAATAGAGGCAGAGGTGAGGACCAACCAACAATCAGATCCAGGCCTGGGTGGGGTTCCTCCTAACCGACTGTTCGTCTCTGCTACGGTGCATTCCAAAGTGTTGGAATAGGGGCACTGCTCCCGTCTGGTTGGATATCCAGGAATTTGATAGACCCAGGAGTTTATAAGGAGACAATTTTGGTGGCCATCTATATCCCACAATGTCCAGGACTTCGTATCTGTCTGTCCCACCTGCACTCGGAACAAGACATCCCACCAACACCCTGCAGGTCTGTTATGTCCACTGCCTGTGCCCCATTGCCCCTGGTCCCACTTCTCAGCGGATTTTATCACTGGCCTGCCCCTGTCTAATGGAAATACCACCATTTTGGTTGTTGAGGATCGATTTTCCAAGGCTACCCACTTCATTGCCCTCCCCAAGCTCCCATCAGTGAGACTTCTGCACTCATGGTTCAACATGTGTTCGAGCTCCATGGCTTTCCTCAAGGCATGGTGTCTGATCGTGGACCATAGTTTACTTCTCACTTTTAGAAGGCTACTGCTCTCTTGTAGGAGCCACGACCAACCTCTCCTCTGGTTTCCACTCCAAAGCAACGGCCAGACTGAGAGGAGTTGGAGAATAACCCTGTGCTGCCTTGCCTCTTCCAGCCCCACATTCTGGAGCTCCGAAATGGTTTGGGCAGAGATCGCCCACAATAACCTCCAGTTGTCCTCCACAGGTATGTCCCACTCTGAATGCCAGAAGGAACTCCAACCCCCGCTCTTCCCTGACCAGGAGAATGATGTCGGAGTTCCTGCTGATGAACAGCTGATCCAGCACTACAAGCGCACCTGGAGACAAGCCAGGGCTTCTGCTACGTGCCCAAAAACATGCCCGGCAAGCTGATTGGCTCTGCTGACATGTGAGGCCTTCCAAGCCAGGAAAGGAAGTCTGGTTGGCATCAAGGGATATTCCCCTGAAAGTCAAAAGCTGCAAATTGGCACTGTGCTACCTGGGACCATTTGTAGTGGAAACGGCTGTCAACAAGGTCTCAAGCAACACACATAAAAGTTGCTGGTGGACGCAGCAGACCAGGCAGCATCTCTAGGAAGAGGTACAGTCGACGTTTCGGGCTGAGACCCTTCGTCAAGACTAACTGAAAGAAGAACTAGTAAGAGATTTGAAAGTGAGAGGGGGAGGGGGAGATCCAAAATGATAGGAGGAGACAGGACGCGGAGGGATGGAGCCAAGAGCTGGACAGGTGATTGGCAAAGGGGATATGAGAGGATCATGGGACAGGAGGCCTAGGGAGAAAGATAAGGGGGAGGGGGGAGAAAGCCCAGAGGATGGGCAAGGGGTAGAGTGAGAGGGACAGAGGGAAAAAAAGGAGAGAGAGAAAAAGAATGTGTGTATATAAGTAAATAACGGATGGGGTACGAGGGGGAGGTGGGGCATTAGCGGAAGTTTGAGAAGTCAATATTCATGCCATCATGTTGGAGGCTACCCCGACGGAATATAAGATGTTGTTCCTCCAACCTGAGTGTGGCTTCATCTTTACAGTACAGGAGGCCCCTAGGAGATCCTGCTTTCTCTGGCGGACAGAGCGTAGGTGTTCAGCGAAACGATCTCCCAGTCTGCGTCGGGTCTCACCAATACATAGAAGGCCACATCGGGAGCACCGGACGCAGTATATCACCCCAGTCGACTCACAGGTGAAGTGTCGCCTCACCTGGAAGGACTGTCTGGGGCTCTGTCTTCTCCTATCATTTCGGATCTCCCTCTCCCCCTCCCACTTTCAAATTTCTTACAAGCTCTTCTTTCAGTTAGTCCTGACGAAGTGTCTCAGCCGAAAACGTCGACTGTACCTCTTTTTAGAGATGCTGCCTGGCCTGCTGCGTTCATCAGCAGCTTTTATATGTGTTGCAATGAGGTCTCATATTGCGTCTGCCAGCTTCAGTGAAGATCCAGCCAGCATTCCATGTTTCCCACCTCAAGCTAGATACTACCTCTCCCCTAGGCCTCATCACCCCCACCTTCCCCTCTCCCCACTTAGTTTATACTGTGTGGCAGCTTCAGGCATCTCGCCAGGAACATGGTAAGGTCCAGTACCTGGTGGATCAGGAAAGGCATGGTCCTGAAGAATGTTTTTGGATCCCGGCGAAAGGCATTGTGGACAAGATGCTCATCCAGGACTTCCAGCGGGCATAGGCCTGTAGCACCTCGGCAGCTGCGCCTGGGGGAAGGGGTCCTGTCGCAATCACGGACTCGGCAGCACAGCAGGTTCAGCAAATATGCTTATGAATATGCACGTGTCAGATAATTATTATTCCATTATGGTGGTGTCTAACTCCATCCTTTTCATTGTAGTGCTTTTTGAAACTTGAGCTCTGCCTGCTTGTAATTGACCTTGCCTGAGAAAGTTGACGATTAAGTCGAATGACGCCGAAGACTAGCAGTATTCGCTTGTTGGCGTCTAGTTTTCCATTTGAGGGTTTCAGTTAACAGCCTTGTTTGACCTAGTATTTATTTTCTTTTCCCTTAAAATATTGTTCTTATTATAATGTGGCGAGCATTTGGTCCATAATGAACAGATGAGGAAGCTCTATAACTCAACAACCATTTTATTGTGATGGACAGAAAACAAACTGGACACCGTGACCTGGAGAGTGAACCCAACCAGTCTCACATAGACAGGGGAGGTGACCATCACACACCCAATTACAGTCAGAATGAGCCACAAATACACAAGCAAGTAACTGTATAACCCAAGCCAAAATGTAATAATGAACGAACTAGAACATTGTGACCTGATAGAGGTGTATAAGATGATGACAGGCATTGATCGTATGGATAGTCAGAGGCTTTTTCCCCAGGGCTGAAATGGTTGCCACATAAGGACACAGGTTTAAGGTGCTGGGGAGTAGGTACAGAGGAGATATCAGGGGTAAGATTTTTACTCAGAGAGTGGTGAGTGCGTGGAACGGGTTGCCGGCAACGGTCATGGAGGTGGATATGATAGGGTCTTTTAAGAGAATTTTGGATAGGTACATGGAGCTTAGTAAAACAGAGGGCTATATGTAAGCCTAGTAATTTCTAAGATAGGGACATGTTCAACACAACTTTGTGGGCTGAAGGGCCTGTATTGCGCTGTAGGTTTTCTATGTTTCTATGTTTATTGCAGCATATGTATTTTAACAAGAACAATAAACAGTGCTGGTCATTAGAAATGTAGCAGGGGGCTGTCAACCATGCCCCCTCCCCCCACCCCCTCTGCACACCCCGCACACCCTCAGAGCATCACATTTTCAGCATGGGCCATATCCAAAAGTACTGACAGGAGGCCCTGCTTTTTAGTTTTCTATCTAGTTCCCTAAAATCTCTCTTCAGACCTCCTTACCTTTCCTACATATGTCATTCGTGCCAATATATACTTCTAGCCGCTCACCCTCCCCCTTTAGAACGCCATGGACCTGATCCAACACATCCCTGACCCTGGCAACTGGGAGGCAACATACCATCCGGGTGTGTCTATCGCGTCTGCAAAACCTCATCCATTCATTGAACGACGGAATACCTTGTCACTACAGCAGTCCTCTTCACCTGAGTCACAGCGCCAGGCTCAGTGCCAGTCGCCTGGTGTCTGTGACTCCCTGCTGTAGGTTCCCACCCCAACATTATTCAATGTGATATGCTTACTATTGAATTGAACCGAATTGACTTTATTTCTGAAATCCTTCACAACCTTGGTGTGGAGGTAGAAGGGTGGGTTGGCAAGTTGGCAGACGACACAAAGGTTGGTGGTGTTGTGGATAGTGTAGAGGATTGTCGAAGATTGCAGAGAGACATTGATAGGATGCAGAAGTGGGCTGTGAAGTGGCAGATGGAGTTCAACCCGGAGAATTGTGAGGTGGTACACTTTGGAAGGACAAACTCCAAGGCAGAGTACAAAATAAATGGCAGGATACTTGGTAGTGTGGAGGAGCAGAGGGATCTGGGGGTACATGTCCACAGATCCCTGAAAGTTGCCTCACAGGTAGATAGGGTAGTTAAGATAACTTATGGGGTGTTAGCTTTCATAAGTCAAGGGATAGAGTTTAAGAGTCGCGAGGTAATGATGCAGCTCTATGAAACTCTGGTTAGGACACACTAGGAGTATTGTGTCCAGTTCTGGTCACCTCACTATAGGAAGGATGTTGAAGCATTGGAAAGGGTACAGAAGAGATTTACCAGGATGCTGCCTGGTTTAGAGAGTATGTATTATGATCAGAGATGAAGGGAGCTCGGGCTTTACTCTCTGGAGAGAAGGAGGATGAGAAGAGACATGATAGAGGTATACAAGATATTAAGAGGAATAGATAGAGTGGATAGCCAGCGCCTCTTCCCCAGGGCACCACTGCTCAATAGAAGAGGACATGGCTTTAAGGTAAGGGGTGGGAAGTTCAAGGGGGATATTAGAGGAAGGTTTTTTACTCAGAGAGTGGCTGGTGCGTGGAATGCACTGCCTGAGTCAGTGGTGGAGGCAGATACACTAGTGAAGTTTAAGAGACTACTAGACAGGTGTATGGAGAAATTTAATGTGGGGGTGGTTATGTGGGAGGCAGGGTTTGAGGGTCGGCACAACATTGTGGGCCGAAAGGCCTATACTATGCTGTACTATTCTATGTTCTATGTACATGCATGAGCAGTAGAAATCTTTACGTTATGTCTCCATTGGTTTAAAATACATCAAGGCATACTCAAGTACCAACTATTATCCATTTTGAATTGAATTGTATTGAATTGCTGGTATCCAGAAACAAAATGTTACATAGAACATTGAGGCACAGCACCTTCTCTTCAGCCATAATGTTATTCTGACCTTTTAAGTTACTCTAAGACGAATCTCTTGCTTCCTTCCTACATAGCCTTTGGTATTCTATCATACTTATCTGAGAGTTTAAGTGACTCCTAATGTATCTCCTTTACCATGACCCCCGGCAGTGTTCCATGCACTTAACACTCTCTGTACAGAACAGACCTCTGACATCCACCCCCATCCTCTCCACCAATCACCAACTAAAGTCAATTCCTGGAGAAGTACAGCAGAAATAAACCCTTTGGTCCATCTAGTCCATGCCAAAACCATTTAAACTGCCTACTCCCATCAATTTGCACAGGAACCATAGCTCTCCATATCCCCACTATCTATTTACCTATCAAACTTTAAAATCAAGCTGGCATGCACTACTTGTGCTGACAGCTAATTCTGCTCTCACTACCCTCTGAGTGAAGAGGTTTCCCCTTGTGTTCCTTTTGTTGTAGTCTCATCCATCCTCAGTAGAAAAAGCCTGCTTGCATTTACCCTATCTATACTGCTCTTAATTTTGTATACCTCTATCAAATCTCCTCTTGATCTTCTGTGTTCTAAAGAATAGTCCTAACCTATTTGATCTTTCCTTATAACTCAAAACCAGACCCAGCAACATTCTTGAGAACTTTCTCTGCCCTCTTTCAATTTTGTTTACATCTTTCATGTATGTAGGTGACCAAAACTCTACAATACTCCAAATTAGGCCTTAATGTCTTAGAACCTTAATGTCTTGTACAACTTAACATAACATCCCATCTTCTGTACTCAATACATTGATTTATGAAGGTCAATGTGCCAAAACCCTGCCCAATTATCACCAACATGTAACCTGTTGCACCAGATGTCCCAACACGCTAGACCACTGCTGCGCTACATTAAGGAATGCCTATTGTTCCTTTCCAATATCGCATTTTGGCAAGCCAGATCATTAGATGTAACACCCTAATAAAAATGGTATGACTAATGTTGTAGGGTATTTCATTTAATGGTTTTCTGTAGAAGCAGTGCATTCTGCTAGTGAGGTTTGGGTTACCATTAAAGAGATGCTTAGGGATGTTGTGTCCTCCAATCAGAAGGGTGGAACTGGGAGAAGTTTCTAGAGAATGCTGCGGGAAGAGGTTTTGAAACAGACACTGTGGTGGGTCAAGGACTTTTTTTGACGGGAGATGAAGAGAGAAGCACAAGGATTTGATCCAGAGGGAAAGCGTGATCCAATTGAGCCGAGGAGGGGGATTTCTACTGGTGAATGCGTTGGTGCCATGAGTACATCAGCTTCTGGAAGATTTGAGCTCCAATGTGCGCACATTTGAATGTTTTATAACAATGGGTCATTTTTATTTTTTTCTTTCTTTGATAACTCTTTGATTAAGTTAAAATTCATAAATATACTTTCTTTATAATTGTATGCAGTTATATCTGTTATACCTTGCTGATGGGTGATTACATGGGCAGTAAATCACACAGTATTCACACAAACTGGAGTTTGGGTGGGTCAGACATCTCAACCTCACGGGCTTGGCAGGGCCCAAGACCTATCGACCCTAGATGTACAGAATCCGAGTAAGGAGATTTTCTCAATGCTGAGACCAGTGGCTGTTAGCAAGGGGCTATCTAGAAATGTCCAGCGAAAAGGTGTTTCATTGTGGGAGCTATCATCCTGGTTTGATTTTCATAAGACCATAAGGCAAAGGAGCAGAAGTCGGCCATTCGGCCCATCGAGTCTGCTCCACCATTTTATTATGAGCTGATCCATTCTCCCATTTAGTCCCACTCCCCTGCCCTCTCACCATAACCTTTGATGCCAGGCTACTCAGATACCTATCAATCTCTGCCTTAAATACACCTAATGATTTGGCCTCCACTGCTGCCCGTGGCAACAAATTCCATAGATTCACCACCCTCTGGCTAAAAAAACTTCACATCTCTGTTCTGAATGGGTGACTTTCAATCCTTAAGTCATGCCCTCTCATACTAGACTCCCCCATCATGGGAAACAACTTTGCCACATCCACTCTGTCCATGCCTTTCAACATTCGAAATGTTTCTATGAGGTCTCTCCTCATTCTTCTAAATTCCAAGGAATACAGTCCAAGAGCGAACAAACGTTCCTCATATGTTATCCCTGCATGATAGAACACTGCGTGATTGCTCTAAGAATTGATTAAGTGGTTTCACGTTTAAGCCTGTGTTAAACTATTGTCCATTAAAGTAATAGGATACGTAGTTATGAACACCACAGGGATTAAGCGCTGGTGCGATTCAAAGAGATGACCTGTAACCAATGCTTGTTCACAGTGGGGTGGATATCCATAGCCCAGATGAACTGTTGATTAGGGTGAGGACTCAATCTGAGATGTCCTAGGCCCTGGTACTCAGGAGACAACATACCATTCGGTAAATCTCATTCTCAACCACCTGTCTGTTACCCTAACTAACAAATCCCTTATCTCTACAGCATCCCTCTGCTTCCCCCTTGCATTCTGAGTCACAGAGACAGACTTCGTGCCAGAGATCCAACCACTGTAACTTTCCTGTTGGGTTATCCCTGATCATATCCAAAATGATATACCTGTTGAGGGGGGGGGTGACCATAGGGGTCCTCTGCACTGGCTCCTTACCCCTTCCTGACTGTTGGCAAGCTATACTTCTGGTAGTTAGATTCTAAACATGCTATTCAAAGGAATTAAGAAAAATAAACAAGGAACTTGGGTAAATGTACCTCTTAATAATGGTTGGTAATTCTATTCAAATGAATGGGGCTGCCTTGAAGTGCCAGATGTGAATCATAGTCATAGAGTAGTACAGCACTGAAACAGGTCCTTTGTCCCAAATGGCCTGAGCTAAGCAAACAAGCAAACATGAGGAATTCTGCAGATGCTGGAAATTCAAGCAACACACATCAAAGTTGCTGGTGGACGCAGCAGGCCAGGCAGCATCTCTAGGAAGAGGTACAGTCGATGTTTCGGACTGAGACCCTTCGTCAGGACTAACTGAAGGAAGAGCTAGTAAGAGATTTGAAAATGGGAGGGGGAGGGGAAGATCCAAAATGATAGGAGAAGACAGGAGGGGGAGGGATGGAGCCAAGAGCTGGACTGTTGATTGGCAAAAGGGATATGCAGGGATCATGGGACAGGAGGCCCAGGGAGAAGGAAAAGAGGAAGGGGGGGGGAACCCAGAGGATGGGCAAGGAGTATAGTCAGAGGGACAGAGGGAGAAAAAGGAGAGAGAGAGAAAGAATGTGTGTATATAAATAAATAATGGATGGGGTAGGAAGGGGAGGTGGGGCATTAGCGGAAGTTTGAGAAGTCAATGTTCATGCCATCAGGTTGGAGGCTACCTAGATGGAATATAAGGTGTTGTTCCTCCAACCTGACTGTGGCTTCATCTTTACAGTAGAGGAGGCCGTGGATAGACATGTCAGAATGGGAATGGGACGTGGAATTAAAATATGTGGCCACTGGGAGTTCCTGCTTTCTCTGGCGGATGCATTTGGATTCAAAAGTGGGACCTGACTTTAGGCATGTATCAATCTTGTTTCAGTGTGCAGACCCAGAACAAATATCCAGCTCTCATTAACATCCACATTTCAACAAGCTTATGGTTCATAATTGACCGTTAGATAGGCATCCGTTGAATGTAATGCAGCATTTCAGCAGTCATGTTTTCCACATATTGATTTTCATGTACTTCAAATGACTGCTCCTATATGACGTTTGGGTTCTGATCCCAGCAATTTTACTGTCCTTTGTGTAAAGACGATTGATTAATGTTGAAATGTGGAGAATTTTGTGCTCTTGACTTGAAATCACAAGTAACTATGCTAAGACTGCCTCAGGTATTTCACATACAGCCTTTTTATTTATTGGCACTTATAGTCACATTGGGTGCCCAGCAAGAAAGAAAAGCAATTTATGCATAGCATCAATGTTAAATCAATGATGCATATCCGATCTTGGCTTTAGTTGAATTCCATGGGGAAGAAGGGTGAGAAGCCTTGAATGGTTTGACCTCACATGGAGTGTATCCCTCTCCAGAGACTGAAACATAAAGCAAAGACTGACACTCAACTACAGCTCTGAGGGAAGTAATGTCTTTCATCTCGTGCTTTCTGCTGATGAGATGTTGAGCTGACAATCCACAGTAAAAAGATCCCTCAGCACTATTCCAAAGAGCAGGATAACAAATGTAGACCTGTTATACGGACCTACACATGTCTCCACCAGCATCATAATTCTATGGTCATCATCACAAAGCTGGCTTGATGTGCAAAAATTGCCTGTAGTGTTTACATTATTAAAAAAAACTATTTTTTGTGCTTTGAATTGTTTTGAAATTTTTAAATGATTTCACCTGGGAGGCCATATACAGATCACACATACCAGCTCTCTCGAAGAGCTATCCTCTCCCCTGCTGTCTTCCAGAAGCTTGCCTTTACTTCTATTTCAAGTGTGCACCTGTTTCTCCTCAATTTTAGTTAAGCAACGTCTCACCTGTGAGAAGCTGCTTCACCTGGCTGGAACCTGAAATGGAATGGAAATGGTGAATATAGGGTGGAAAGCAAATAAATCCTGTCATCGTTTCTGTGAACCCTGTAAAGATTCTCAGCCCAAAAATGCTGACTACTTATTCCTCTCCTGAGTTCCTTCAGCATTTTTTCATTGCTAGCTCTGCATTTCCAGTATCTGAAGAACCTTTTATGTTTATAACTAATAAAGCAGTTGTGCAGCAAGTCCAGGGACTTTGGTTCAATCCTGACCTTTGGTGCCAGCTCTCTGGAGTTGGCCCATTCTACCTGCGTTGCCTCCAGCTGTGTTGCCCCCAGGCATTCTATTTTCCTCCCACATCTCAAGAACATGCAGGTTTGGATGGTTACTTGATCACTATGGTGTGACTGACTGGAGTTGAGAATAATATGGGGAGAACTGGAATTTTGTATTAGCATAATCTTTTCACGCAAACCAATCAGAAGGTGACAGGGTGCAATGGATTCATCTTTCAGTAGTGGAATTGACATTAATTTCATTTCTTTCATTTAAGTGGATATCACACAGCTTTGACAAAAGATCACACATTCTAGCCTATTGGCACCCAGGGACTGAACATGTGAAAAACACCAATGTAAGTAATGTAAATGCCTGCGCAATTCTACTCACATACTGAGTCTTCAGATCACTAATTTCTCATGTGTTAGCATGTTAGCTTTTAATGACTTGGTACAAGGACACCAGGCCCCTTTTGAACATCATCATTGTCCAGTATATAGATTGTTCAAGATTGTTTAATGTCACTTCCAGTACACAAGTTTAAAGTAGAAAGAAATTATTATTACTCCAATCTGATGCAGCACAAAAGAAATACTAAGATAAAGAGCACTGCTACAGCACCTTTCTGTAATATGTCGTAGCTGGTTGGTAGACTGGAGTCAGTGATGTGTTAAGCATTTTTGATTATACCTTGTGGAGCCTTCCTGTCCGTCACAGTGCAGTTTCTTTTTTCTTTCTTTCTTTTTCAATCTTTTTATTAATTTCGAAATATAGAAACAAAACATAGCAATAATACAAATAGTAAGAGATATATTGTTACACTTAAGAAAAGTAATTGTAAAATCAAATAGTGTAAATTAACAAGGCTCCCAATCATGTAGAACTAACAACGGATAATACAAGTGCATTTTCTGTACCGTGAGGTGATAAAGTGGTTTATACTGCATATCTGTGGAAGGCTGTGAATATTGACCTGCAGGGTCTTGCTCCCTTCAGCCTCCTCAGAAGGTAGAGGCATGTTGAGCTTTCTTGAATGTGTAGCATGTATTGTAAGACTGAGAGTTTGGGTGAGGTGTGCACTACCAGGAGTTTGAAGCAGCATGTAGTTTTCACTGATGTAAAGAGAGGTGTGAGTTCTACTGAAGTCAGTAACTATCCCCTTTGCCTTGTTGACATTGAGTAAGAGGTTTTTTGCTGAAATCGGGTCTTGAGCTCTTCCACCACCTCTTTGCAAGCTGTCTTATCATGTAATGAGCCCTACCACAGTTGTGTCATTGGAGATCTGGACACAATGATTACTCAGGTGTTTGTGTGTGAGCAGAGTGCCCTGGGGTGGGCGGAGGGGTGCACATGTTGAGGATGTTGGGGACAGAGAAGTGATTGTACATCTGATTATCTGAGGTCTGTTGGTTAGGAACACGGTTGTACAGTGTGTATTTAGACTGAGAAGTCGGAGTTTGTTCAGAAAGATCTATGGGATGATAGTGCTGAATGCTGAACTGAAATCTAGAAACAACATTCCGGCATAAGGCAATAAGGTACATGAGAAGAATTTGCCTATTCTGTGCAGCAAGTAGGAATTGGACCATTCGGCCATAAGTGTCCTTGCTTTCTAGGTGTGTCAGGAACAGGTGCACGAGAGATGTTATTGCGTCTGTGGTAGAACAGTTCTGTAGGGAATTATCAAGTTCCAGTGTATTGTCATTCAGAAGTACACATATATATATATACAGCTAAGTAAAACTCTTTATTCCAAGGTGCAAGGCACAGAATATACGTAACATATTATTAACACAATAACATTAACAGATATTTTTTTTAAATCTGCAGATATAAAAGGATATAAAGTGCCTATATGTCATATAGTTAATTCTACAATAGTATACTACTGCTGGTGTTTTCATAATGTGTACTGTATAACAGGGTATTCAAACGTCTCAAAGCCCAGAGGAAGAAGCTGTTACCCAGCCTAACTCTCCTTTGTCTTATACTGCAGTTACTTTCTACTTGATGGTGCGAGGTGAAGGATTGTGGAATGGATGGGAGGTGCCCTCAGTAATGCTGAGGGCTCTGCAAACGCAGCACTTCTGGTATGAGGGGGGAGAGACCCAGTGATCCTCTCAGTTTTCCTCACATCCATTGCAGGGCCTTGTAATCAGATGCCTTGCAATTCCCATACCAGATGGTGATACAGCTGGTCAGGACACTCTAGATGGTGCTCTGGTAGAATGTTATGAGAATGGGGAGATTAGAATCACCCTGATCTCCTCAGGAAGTGGAAGCACTGCTATGCCTTCTTGACTGAAGGGTTGATGTTGGGGGACCAGGTGAGATCATCTGTGATGTGCACTCCATGAAACTTTGTGCTCCTGTCTCACTGCATCTTGAAATGCAAACATATCCATGAGAGATATGGAAAGAGCAGATAGTCTTTTTTCCCCACATTGGAAATGCCAAATACTCGAGGACATAGGTTTATTATTAGAAAAAGAATGTTTAGTAAAGATTTTCCAGACAAGTTTTTCAGAGTTGGATAGCTGTAACATGCTGCTGGGGAGGAGTTTTAGAACATAGAAACATAGAACAGAAAATCTACAGCACAGTACAGGCCCTTTGGCCCACAAAGTTATGCCGGCCATGTAACCTACTCTAGAAACTGCTTAGAATTTCCCTACATCACAGCCCTCTATTTTACTAAGCTCCATGTACCAATCTAAGTCTCTTAAAAGACTCTATTGTATCTGTCTCTACCATCTTTGCTGGCAGTACATTACATGCACCCACCACTGTGTGAAAAACTTACCTCTGACATCCCCCTTGTACCTACTTCCAAGCACCTTAAAATTTTGCCCCTCATATTAGCCATTTCAGCCCTGGGAAAAAGTCCCTTGTGATCCGCACAATCAATGTCTCTCAGAACATTACACACCTCTATTAGGTCACCTATCATCCTCTGTCACTCCAAGGAAAAAAGGCCAAGATCACTCAACCTATTCTCATAGGGCACGCTCTCCGATCCAGGCATCCTTACAAATCTCCTCTGCACTCTGTCTATAGTATCCACATCCTTCCTGTACTGAGGTGAACAGAACTGAACACAATACTCCAAGTGGGGTCTGACCAGGATCCTATATAGCTGTAACATTACCTCTCGGCTCTTGAACTCAATCCCACAGTTCATGAAGCAATGTACCATACGCCTTCATGACAACACTGTCAACCCATGCAGCAGCTTTGACTGTCCTATGGACATGGAGCCCATGATCTCACTGATCTTTCACACTGCCAAGAGTTTTACCATTAATATTATATTCTGCCCTCAAATTTGACCAGCAAAATGAACCACTTCATACTTATCTGGGTTGAACTCCATCTACCATTTCTCAGCCCAGTTCTGCATCCTAATGACGTCCAGCTGTAACCTCTGACAACCCTCCAGACTATCCACAACACCCTGAACATTTGTGTCATCAGCAACCTTACTAAACCACCCTACTACTTCGTCATCCAGGTCATTTATAAAAATCACAAAGAGGAGGGGTTCCAGAACAGATCCCTGAGGCACACCACTAGTCACCATCCTCCATGCAGAATACAAACCATCCACAACCACCCTTTGCCTTCTGTGGTCAAGCCAATTCTTGATCCACAAAACAAGGTCTCCTTGGATCCCATGCCTCATTACTTTCTGAATGAGTCTTGCATGGGGAACCTTAACAAATGCCTTACTGAAGTCCATATGCACTACATCCACAGCTCTACTTCGTCAATATGTTTTGTTACATCTTCAAAGAATTCAACCAGACTCAGAAAGCATGACCTCCCCTGAAAAAGCCATGCTGACTATCCTTAATCAGATTATGTCTCTCCATATGCTCATAAATCCTGCCTCTCAGGATCTTCTCCATCAACTTGCCCACCACTGAAGCAAGACTCACTAGTCTACAATTTCCTGGGTTATCTCTATTCCCTTTCTTGAACAAGGAAACAACATTTGAAACCTTCCAATCCTCTGGTACTTCTCCCATCCATATTGATGATACAAAGATCATCGCCAGAGGCTCAACAATCTACTCCCTTGCTTCCAACAGTAGCCTAGGGTATATCTCGTCCAGTTCTAGTGACTTATGTAACTTAATACCTTTCAAAAGAACAGCACATCCTCTTTCTTAATGTCTATATACTCAAGCGACACAGTCCACTGTAAGTCATCCCCACCATTGCCAAGGTCCTTTTCACTGGTGAATACTGAAGCAAAGTATTCATTAAGTACCTCCGATACCGCCTGCTGCTCCATGCACGCGTTTCCACTCTCAGTCCTAATTAGTTCTATTTTCACAATGCTCATCCTCTTGCTTTTCATATACTTGTAGTATGCCTTGGGGTTTTCCTTAATCCTGTTCACCAAGGCCTTCTCATGGCCCTTTCTAGCTCTCCTCATTTCATTCTTGAGCTCCTTCTTGGAACCCTTGTAATTTTCTAGAGCTCTAACAGTACCTAGTTTCTTGAACCTTTCATAAGCTTATTTTTGAATTTTGGAATTTAATCTCATTTATTATTGTCACATGTATCAAGGTAAAGTGGAAAAACTGGCCTTGCCTATTTTTCATGCAGATCAAATCATTACATAGTGCATTGAGGTAAAACAATAACAGAATGCAGAGCAAAGTGCAACAACTACAGAGGGTGCTGTGCAGGCAGACAATAAGCTAAAAGATGATAAATTAGATGTGAGATCAAGAGTCATCTTGTACCAAAGTTCGAAGTAAATTTTATTAACAAAGTCACCAAATACAACCCTGAGATTCATTTTCCTGTACGCATACTCAGCAAATCTATGGAATAGTAACTGCAACAGGAATAATGAAAGATGAACTAAAGTGCAGAAGACAACAAACTGCAGATGCAAATACACAATAAATGACAAGAACATAAGATAACAAGATAGAGTCCTTAAAGTAAAATCATGGGTTCTGGGAATATCTCAAGGGATGGGCAAGTGAGTGAAGGTATCTCCAATGTTGAAGAGCCTGGTGGTTGTGGGTAGTAACTGTTCTTGAACCTAGTGGTGTGAGTCCTGATGCTCCTGCACCTTCTACCTGATGGCAGCAGCAAGAGCATGGCCTAGGTGGTGAGGATCTCTGGATGCTGTTTTCCTAAGGCACCGTTTCATGTAGATGTGTTAAATGGTTGGAGGGGCTTTATTTGTCATGCAGTTGACCAAATCCATTACTTTTGTAGGATCTTCTGCTCAAAGGCATTGATGTTTCCTCAACAGGCCATGATGCAACCAGTCAATACACTCTAGACTACACATCTTTAGAAGTTTGTCAAAGTTTTAGATACCACGATGAATCTCTGCAGACTCCAAAGAACTAGAAATGCTGCCACATTTTTGTTATAATTTCACTTGCATGCTGGGTGCAGGACAACCCTCTGAAATACTAACATCCAGGAGTTTAAAGTTGATGTCCCATTCCACCTCTGATCCTCTGAGGATTGGCTCATGGACTTCTGGTTTCCCTCTCTTGAAGTCTACAATCAGCTCCTTGCTCTTGCTGCCATTGCGTGAGAGGTTGTTGCTATGACTCCACTCAGCCATACTTTCAATAAACAGGAGAAATATAGACCAAATGCAGGCAGATGGGAAGTTTAAACTGGTTCATGAGCTGTACTCTTCTGTGCTGTACATTCTAACAATTTTGCATATTTATAAAATATTCGATTTTGTTATTACACCAGCAACATACATAAAATAATTTCACACGTTTTCATATCTCCCCTTTTACTGCAAACTCACTCACCTTACTTTATCCTTGATGTTAACGTTCAATAGCTTCTCATCACTGCTCATTTTCCCACTTTTTTCATTAGCAAACATGTTATATAGAAACATAGAAAACCCTACAATGTTGTGCCGAACATGTACTTACTTTAGAAATTACCTCAGGTTACCCATAGCTCTCTATCTTTCTAAGCTCCATGCACCTATCCAGGAGTCTCTTAAAAGACTCTATTGTAGCCGCCTCCACCACCGTTGCTGGCAGCCCATTCCACGCACTCACCACTCTGCGTGAAAAAAACTTGCCCCTGACAGCTCCTCTGTACCTACTTCCAAGCACCTTAAAGCTGTGCCCTCTCATGTTAGCTATTTCAGCCCTGGGAATAAACCTCTGACTGTCCACACGATCAATGCCTCTCATCATCTTATACACCTCTATCAGGTCATTTCTCATTCTCCGCTGTTCCAAGGAGAAAAGGCCAAGTTCATTCAACCTATTCTCATAAGGCATGCTTCCCAATCCAGGCAACATCCTTGTAAATTTCTTTTGCACCCTTTCTATTGTTTCCACATTCTTCCTTTAGTGAGATGACCAGAACTGAGCACAGTACTCCAAGTGGGGTCTGACCAGGGTCCTATATAGCTGCAACATTACCTCTCAGCTCCTAAATTCAATTCCATGATTGATGAAGGCCAATACACCGTATGTCTTCTTAACCACAGAGTCAAGCTGCGCAGCTGCTTTGAGTGTCCTATGGACTCGGACCTCAAGATCCCTCTGATCCTCCACACTGCCAAAAGTCTTACCATTAATACAATTTGCCATCATATTTGACCTACCAAAATGAACCCTGTCACAATGGGGGGGCATTGGGAGCAAGGGTGGACCTAAATGCAAGACACATCTTGTGAGGTTACTTAGATTTAGTTTATCGTTTGATACCAGGAGAGCAAAGCAGAAGCAGGAATAGCGAACTGGACAATGACTCAGGACTACGATTAGGCTGGGACCAAGGGTCTGGGCTTGGACTCGGAATTGGCTCCCAGAACTAGAGGAGACATGAAGAGGCTAGGGTCTGCACACCGAGCCAGAGACTGGGCAAGGACCCAGTACCTGGGTCTAGCCTTGGGCTCGGACCCCAGAACCAGGCAAGGACATGACATGGGCTAGGGAGAGGAGGAACATGGGAACACAGAGCTTCAGTCTTGGGATAGCAGGTACATGGAACCATGGACACATACACAGAACACAAAGTCGGGACCCCTCCTTGGGTACAGGACAAAGGGCCGGGACTCACACATAGAACAGAGAGCTGGGACCCCTCCTTGGGTACAGGACAAAGGGCCGGGACTCACACACAGAACAGAGCCGGGACCCCTCCTTGGGTACAGGACATAGGGCCGGGACTCATATTCAACAGGACACTAACGTGAGACTGGACAGTACAAAACAACGACAGACAGATCCTATCTAGCTCCGGCGATAGAACTAGACAGAGGTGCAGGCGAGGGCTACAGATGAGGCCAGGCAAGGCTTCAGGAGGGAGGGGCAGAGAAGGGATTCAGATTTGGGCGTAGGACAAGAATCACAGACTGCCAGGGCCAGGACTTGACTCAATACTTGGATGCCGCCAGGGACAGGACCTGACTCAGTACTTGGATGCCGCCAGGTAGTGGCGAGCTCTCGACTTGGCCCAGGAACAGTAGACAGCGGTTCTTGATTCCCTCCGGCGGGTTAACTGAGCTTGGTGAGGAAACTTTGCAGGCTCGCTTTGGCGAGGTAACTTGACAGGGTTGCTCCGGTGAGGAAAGGCAAATTACCGGCACTCGCTTCAGGCGAAGACAAGGCTTGCTCCGGCCAGATGACATTGGCACGCCGTACCTTTGGTGACTTTGCAGATGCTCCCGCACCGAACGGCTGAAAGCTAGAGACTATAAACTACTGGTTCAACCGAGAGTAAATTGCCTCCAATCACCAAGGCTGAGGGACATGGGAAAACAGGGAATCAACGGTCTGGATCGTAACATAAACAAAGTAAATTTAAAGGGACCCCGATCCGGACCATGACAGAACCACCTCACATTTATCTGGGTTGAACTCCATTTGCCACTTCTCAGCCCAGTTTTGCATTCTATCAATGTCCTGCTGTAGCCTCTGACAGCCCTCCACACTATCCACAACAACCCCAACCTATGTGTCATCAGCAAATTTACTAGCCCATCCCTCCACTTCCTCATTCAGGTCATTTATAAAATCATGAAGAGAAGGGGTCCCAGAACAGATCCCCGAGGCACACCATTGGTCACCGATCTTCATGCAGAATATGACCCATTTACAACCATTCTTTGCTAAGTCAGTGTTGTCAGTGTTGTGAGCCCTTTGTCAAAGAAAAATAATTCTGTGCTGGAATTGAGAGGGTCCAGATGAGAATGATTCCGAGAATGAAAAGGTTAATGTATACGGAGTTCTGAGCCTGTACTTACTGGAGTTTAGAAGAGTGAGGGGAAATCTCATTGAAACCTATTGAATATTGAAAGGCTTAGATAGAGTAGAGGTGGAAAGGATGTTTTATACATTGAGGGAGTTTGGGACCAGAGGACACTGCCTCAGAATCGAAGGACGTCCCATTAAAACAGAAATGAGGAGGAATTTATTTTGCCAGAGAGTGGTGAATTTGTGGAATTTATGGTCAATTATGGCTGTAGAGGCCAAGTCCTTACGTATATTTAATGCGGAGGTTGATAGGTTCTTGATTAGTAAGGGCATTGAAGGTTATGGGGAGAAGGCAGGAGAATGGAGTTCAAGAGGGATAATAAATCAGCTGTAATGGAATGGCGGAGCAGACTCAATGGCCCAAATGAGCAAATTTTGATTCTATGTCCTATTGTCTTATGACTACACGTGGATCCCTGTGGTACTCTACTTGACATAGGCCACCTGAAAAAGACCTGTTTCCTGTTTCGTTTTCTATCTGTTAATCCACTTTCAATCCTGTTAGCATGTTGTCTCCATTGCATTTGATATAATGTTGCTTGTTTCAGTTTGCCTGCTGCTCAGATGAAGCTTTTATGATGCCATACTTTGGCCTTCCACTCAGAACTGTCCCACCTGGAAAACGATGCCTCGTACGACAGGATGTTGTTCATCAACTTCAGCTCAGTGTTTAACACAATCATCCATCTGGGGCTCATGGGTGAACTGGGCTCATTGGGACTCAACAATCCTCTCTGTAACTGGATCTTGGACATCTTGAGAGTCTGAGTTGGCAGTAGCATCTCAGGCTCAGGCTCACTCTGCACACTGGTGACCCCCCCCCCCCCAGGGCTGTATCCAGTCCATTGTTCATGCTGCTGACTCAGACTGCACTGCCATATTCAACTCAAGCCAAGTTCACTGATGCACTACAGTGGTTGGCCTCATCAGCAAGAATGATCAGTTGGCAGACAGAGAAAAGGTCAAAAGACTAGTTAAACTGTGTCAGAACAACCACCTGAGTTTCAACGTAGACAAGACAAAAGATATAGCAGCGTCTACATTTTCTGAGGAGGTTGAGGCAAGAAAAGCAGCATTGAGTGTCTTATTTACCCCTCGATCGTGACCCCACTAAGGAGCACCAGGCCATTGTCTCCCACACCATCACAGACTTTATCCGCTCAGGGGATCTCCCATCCACTGCTACCAACCTTATAGTTCCCACACCTCATACTCCCCGTTTCTACCTCCTACCCAAGATCCACAAACCTGCCTGTCCTGGCTTGCTCCTGCCCCACCGAACTCATTTCTGCATACCTCGACACGGTTTTATCCTCCCTTGTTCAATCCCTTCCTACCTATGTTCATAACACTTCTCATGCTCTTAAACTTTTCGATGAGTTCAAGTTCCCTGGCCCCCACCACTTTATTTTCACCATGGATGTCCAGTCCCTATATATCTCCATCCCCCATCAGGAAGGTCTCAAAGCTCTCCGCTTCTTTTTGGATTCCAGACCTAATCAGTTCCCCTCTACCACCACTCTGCTCTGTCTAGCGGAATTAGTCCTTACTCTTAATAATTTCTCCTTTAACTCCTCCCACTTCCTCCAAACTAAAGGTGTAGCTATGGACACCCATATGGGTCCAAGCTATGCCTGCCTTTTTGTTGGCTTTGTGGAACAATCTATGTTCCAAACCTATTCTGGTATCTGTCCCCCACTTTTCCATCGCTACATCGATGACTGCATTGGCACTGCTTCCTGCACGCATGCTGAGCTCGTTGATTTCTTTAACTTTGCCTCCAACTTTCACCCTTCCCTCAAGTTTACCTGGTCCATTTCCAACACATCCCTCCCCTTTCTAGATCTTTCTGTCTCGGTCTCTGGAGACAGCTTATGTACTGATGTCTACTATAAGCCTACTGACTCTCACACCTATCTGGACTATTCGTCATCTCACACTGTCTCTTGCAAAAACGCCATCCCCTTCTCGCAATTCCTTCATCTCTGCCGCATATGCTCTCAGGATGAGGCTTTTCATTCCAGGACAAGGGAGATGTCCTCCTTTTTTAAAGAAAGGGGCTTCCCTTTTTCCACCATCAACTCTGCTCTCAAAAGCATCTCCCCCATTTCACGCACATCTGCTCTCACTCCATCGTCCCACCACACCACTAGGAATAGGGTTCCCCTTGTCCTCACCTACCACCCCACCAGTCTCCGGGTCCAACATATTATTCTCCGTAACTTCCGCCACCTCCAACGGGATCCCACCACGAAGCACATCTTTCCCTCTCCCCTCTGCTTTCCGCAAGGATCGCTCCCTACGCGACTCCCTTGTCCATTCGTACCCCCCATCCCTCCCCACTGATCTCCCTCCTGGCACTTATCCTTGTAAGCAGAACAAGTGCTACACATGCCCTTACACTTCCTCCCTTACCACCATTCAGGGCCCCAGACAGTCCTTCCAGGTGAGGCGACACTTCACCTGTGAGTCGGATGGGGTGATATACTGCGTCCGGTGCTCCCGATGTGGCCTTCTATATATTGGCGAGACCCGACGCAGACTGAGAGACCACTTTGCTGAACACCTACGCTCTGTCTGCCAGAGAAAGCAGGATCTCCCAGTGGCCACACATTCTAATTGCACGTCCCATTTCCATTCTGATATGTCTATCCACAGCCTCCTCTACTATAAAGATGAAGCCACACTCAGGTTGGAGGAACAACACCTTATATTCCGTCTGGGTAGCCTCCAACCTGATGGCATGAACATTGACTTCTCAAACTTCTGCTAATGCCCCATCTCCCCCTCATACCCCATCCGTTATTTATTTATATACACACATTCTTTCTCTCTCTCTCCGTTTTCTCCCTCTGCCCTTCTGACTCTATCCCTTGCCCATCCTCTGTGTTTTTCCCCCCTCCCTCTTTTCCTTCTCCCTGAGCCTCCTGTCCCATAATCCTCTCATATCCCTTTTGCAAATCAACTGTCCAACTCTTGGCTCCATCCCTCCCCCTCCTGTCTTCTCCTATCATTTTGGATATCCCCCTCCCCCTCCCACTTTCAAATCTCTTACTAGCTCTTCCTTCAGTTAGTCCTGACAAAGGGTCTCGGCCTGAAACGTCGACTGTACCTCTTCCTAGAGATGCTGCCTGGCCTGCTGCGTTCACCAGCAACTTTGAGTGTGTTGCTTGAATTTCCAGCATCTGCAGAATTCCTCATGATTGAGTGTCTTGTCTGGTTGCAGTATGGGTATGGTACAAAGGCTGCAAGGCATCAGGTCACAAGATCCTACAGAGGATACTTAAATCTACTGATCCTCCTCCTCACCCCTCCACCATCCCATTTGTGACATCTACCAGGACTGTTGTAGACAAAAGGAGGATCCCCACCACCCATCCCACAATGCTATTGACTTAATACCATCAGGAAGGCATCAGGACTAGGATTACCAGACTGAGTATCAGCTTCTTTCCTCAGGCTATGAGACTAATGAATACGTTGCCACGACCGAGGTCTCATCACTATGACAGCCAGCTGTTTACTCTATACTCCACTGTTCGTGTGTGCTGGAAGCTTTGTGAATTATATTTTATTACCTTATGGTGATTTTTTTTGTGCTGTGTGTGATATTTTGTGGATGCACTGTTGTCCCTAGATGACAATGAACTTGAACTTGATCAAACACCTTTGGGAGACCTTGTTTGAAACCCATCTGAAAAATAACAAATACACTTTCTTGGCAGCGTTAGGCAATCAAGAATGAGCGGCCATGGAGATTTGGTGAGAAGGGAGAGATTTAATAGGAATGGGGGTGGGTGCATAGTTGGCAACATTTTCATGCAGTAAGTGGTCAGTGTATGCAATGAACTGCCAGGAGAAGTGGTTGAAGCAGATACATTAACAACATTTAAAAAGTATTTAGACAGGTACATGGGTTGGATGGGTTTAAAAGGTTATGGGCCAAACACAGGGAATTGGCATTAGCTTAGATGGAAATTTTGGTCAGTATGGTCCAGCAGGGCTGAAGGATCTATTTCTGTGCTGTGGGTCTGTGGCATCCACTTGTTCTTCTAATCCTCACATGCTTTCCACTTTCATAAAACCAAAATCCAACTACTTGCAGAAGTCAGTAGGCCAGGCGGCATCTGTGGAGTGAAATGAACTGTTGACATTTCAAAAACCATGTATCCTTTCTTGGAACGTGCCTCCGTCGCCAACTTACTCCAGTTGGCTTTAGGATTCGTTTCCAAGCCTCTCAATTTGGACCTTCTGAGGATCCCAGGTACTCACATTTCATTGACTCTGCGTCTCGCCGCTTCTCCCGTCAAGCTCTGAAGGCGACGCTCTCCGCCATGAGGAGGTACTTGGTGTCCCTATCCCAGACCCTTCCACACCTTCGGGACACTTTCTTCGCCGTCTGTAATGGTCCTACCCGCTATTTCATCCTCCGTCGGATCCACGCCTGCAATCGCCGTTTCTTTGACTTTGTCATGTTAGGCAAAGATCGCAAGATCTTACATCTACGGACTGCAGAGCCTGCCGGCCCCGACGCTAACAGGCATGAACTTTCGGTTGCGGCCCTTGCCGTTGGTCTCGGCGGCTCCAACACCTCAGGACATATTCAAAACCCGGACTCCAGCAACGACCATGGAGACATTCAAAGCGATCGCGCAACCACCAACTGCGACTCCAGCCTTGAACTCCAGGCCGGGTCTTTATGTGCTGCTGTTGTGACTCCCGTCTCCCCTTCCCCCACCACCACTCCGCAGCCCCGTCTTCCTCAGATCCCACCGTCAGCTCCTGGGCCCTCAGAGGCTCCATCTTCCTCTCACCCCAACCCTCCCCCCTCCACTGACACCCCCAGCCTCCCCCCTCCCCCCTCTGATCCCAGCTCTCATCCGTGCCGGGTCTTTACCATCCCCTCCGACCTTCAACTGTCGGAGGCAGAACGCTCTGTTCTCAGTAAGGGCCTCACGTTTGTCCCCCTTCGCCCACACCTCAGCGAGTTCCGTGTTCGCCATGATGCGGAACTTTTCTTCCGCCGTCTCCGTCTCCGAGCCTACTTCTTCGGCAAGGACTCTTCCACCCCCACCGATGACCCCTTCTCCCGTCTTCATCCCTCCTCTTCTTCATGGACACCCCGCTCTGGTCTTCTGCCTGCTCTGGATCTCTTTATTGCCAACTGCCGACGGGACATCAACCGTCTCGACTTCACCGCACCTTGTCCCCATTCCAACCTCACTCCTTCGGAACGCTCTGCTCTCCACTCCCTCCGCACTAATCCTAACATTATTATTAAACCCGCTGATAAGGGGGGTGCTGTTGTAGTCTGGCGTACTGACCTCTACCTTGCCGAGGCACAGCGACAACTCGCGGATACCTCCTCTTATTTACCCCTCGATCGTGACCCCACTAAGGAGCACCAGGCCATTGTCTCCCACACTATCAACGACTTTATCCGCTCAGGGGATCTCCCATCCACTGCTACCAACCTTATAGTTCCCACACCCCGCACTTCCCGTTTCTACCTCCTACCCAAGATCCACAAACCTGCCTGTCCTGGCCGACCTATTGTCTCAGCTTGCTCCTGCCCCACCGAACTCGTTTCTGCATACCTGGACACTGTTTTATCACCCCTTGTTCAATCCCTTCCGACCTATGTTCGTGACACTTCTCACGCTCTTAAACTTTTCGATGATTTTAAGTTCCCTGGCCCCCACCGCTTTATTTTCACCTTGGATGTCCAGTCCCTATATACTTCCATCTTTTTGGATTCCAGACCTAATCAGTTCCCCTCTACCACCACTCTGCTCCGTCTAGCAGAATTAGTCCTTACTCTTAATAATTTCTCCTTTTGCTCCTCCCATTTCCTCCAAACTAAAGGTGTAGCTATGGGCACCCGTATGGGTCCTAGCTATGCCTGCCTTTTTGTTGGGTTTGTGGAACAATCTATGTTCCGTGCCTATTCTGGTATCTGTCCCCCACTTTTCCTTCGCTACATCGACGACTGCATTGGCGCTGCTTCCTGCACACATGCAGAACTCGTTAACTTTATTAACTTTGCCTCCAACTTTCACCCTGCCCTCAAGTTTACCTGGTCCATTTCTGACACCTCCCTCCCCTTTCTAGATCTTTCTGTCTCTGTCTCTGGAGACAGCTTATCCACTGATGTCTACTATAAGCCTACTGACTCTCACAACTATCTGGACTATTCCTCTTCTCACCCTGTCTCTTGCAAAAACGCCATCCCCTTCTCGCAATTCCTCCGTCTCCGCCGCATCTGCTCTCAGGATGAGGCTTTTCATTCTAGGACGAGGGAGATGTCTTCATTTTTTAAAGAAAGGGGCTTCCCTTCCTCCACTATCAACTCTGCTCTTAAACGCATCTCCCCCATTTCACGTACATCTGCTCTCACTCCATCCTCCCACCACCCCACTAGGAATAGGGTTCCCCTGGTCCTCACCTACCACCCCACCAGCCTCCGGGTCCAACATATTATTCTCCGTAACTTCCGCCACCTCCAACGGGATCCCACCACTAAGCATATCTTTCCCTCCCCGCCTCTCTCTGCATTCCGCAGGGATCGCTCCCTACACAACTCCCTTGTCCATTCGTCCCCCCCATCCCTCCCCACTGATCTCCCTCCTGGCACTTATCCGTGTAAGCGGAACAAGTGCTACACATGCCCTTACACTTCCTCCCTTACCACCATTCAGGGCCCCAAACAGTCCTTCCAGGTGAGGCATCACTTCACCTGTGAGTCGACTGGGGTGATATACTGCGTCCGGTGCTCCCGATGTGGCCTTTTATATATTGGTGAGACCCGACGCAGACTGGGAGACCGCTTTGCTGAACATCTACGCTCTGTCCGCCAGAGAAAGCAGGATCTCCCAGTGGCCACACATTTTAATTCCACATCCCATTCCCATTCTGACATGTCTATCCACGGCCTCCTCTACTGTAAAGATGAAGCCACACTCAGGTTGGAGGAACAACACCTTATATTCCGTCTGGGTAGCCTCCAACCTGATGGCATGAACATTGACTTCTCTAACTTCCACTAGGCCCCACCTCCCCCTCGTACCCCATCTGTTACTCTTTTTAATGCACACATTCTTTCTCTCACTCTCCTTTTTCTCCCTCTGTCCCTCTGAATATACCTCTTGCCCATCCTCTGGGTCACCCCCCCCCCCGTCTTTCTTCCCGGACCTCCTGTCCCATGATCCTCTCGTATCCCCTTCTGCCTATCACCTGTCCAGCTCTCGGCTCCATCCCTCCCCCTCCTGTCTTCTCCTATCATTTTGCATCTCCCCCTCCCCCTCCAGCTTTCAAATCCCTTACTCACTCTTCCTTCAGTTAGTCCTGACGAAGGGTCTCGGCCTGAAACGTCGACTGCGCCTCTTCCTATAGATGCTGCCTGGCCTGCTGCGTTCACCAGCAACTTTGATGTATGTTGTTTGTTGACATTTCAAGCTGAGATTCTTCATTTCTCAGCCTGTGACGTTGACTCTCCATTTCCCTCCATTGATGTTTCCTGACCGACTCAGTTCCTCAAATTTGATTTAGCTCCATAGTTCAACATCTGCAGATATTGAACTGTTTACATTTCAGAAACCAATTCTGTTTAATCATATATTTTTAAACTACTGTGATGGCACATCCTTTATGAAAGATTCCACCATTGTTCAGTCTATGTGGGTCAGGCTACCAAGTTGGTTGTTATTTGTTTTACACTTGCTCTTTTTCAAGAGCACAATCAGACTTGCTTCCCTCTAATATATCTTCCAGAATCCATTAGATTTTGGAAGATATTAACCAAAGAAACCATTATTTATATTGCCACCTCTTTCAAAACTCAGGAGATGGGTTCTTGGCTAATTACTATCTCCAATAATATTTCTTTATCATGCTAATTTCTTTTACCTTACAATTTGTATTGGATCATTGTTCCTCCAATATTTCTGAGTTGCTTTATGTGCATTTTTCAATTGATAGTATTTGTTTAATTCCTCTTGGCCATTTGTAAATTCTCCATTATAAATTCTCCAACCTCTTTTTATGAAAAGGACTCATGTCAATCCTCACTAGTTTTTTTTTGCTTTTCACATACCTACAGAATCCCTTTGAGGTTGCTTTTTCTTTTGAATTGTTTTACACTCAACTTTCTCTTTATTTTAATTTTTTGATGCATCTTTTCTGAATTCTAAAGCACTCCCAATTCCTTGGTTAACTGCTTTTCATGTACTATGGTAAGCTAATTTTCTAAATGTGAGGGAATGAGAGGGAATAATTTGCAGTAATGTTGGACATGGGGAATAGGACAAAAATCCAACGCACTTTATCATCTAATGCTTTTGAATCACAGGAACCAGCTCATTTCAATGGACTCTGCTGAAACTTCCCACTGCCTTAGTAAAACAGCCAATTATGCTTGTGATTTTAAAATTTCAGTTCTACTTCATTGAAGAAGACAATGTATCAATCATTCCGAATGATGAGGTTTTGCAGCAAACCTCAAAGTTCTTGTCAATTCAGTGATCTCAAAAAAGATTTCTAGCAGCAACACCCAATGAAAGGGCAGAGAATCACTAACTGTGACATCTGTGTTGCTTGGTCTGCATGTGTTTTCAAAGGCTCCAGGAGAGATAAAGTGTAATAGAGTACATAAGAACATAAGAAATAGGAGCAGGAGTCGGCCATCTGGCCCATTGAGCCTGTTCTGCCATTCAGTAATGTCATGGCTGATCTGGCCATGGACTCATCTCCATCTACCTGCCTTTTCCCCATAACCCTTAATTCCCCTACTATGCAAAAATCTATCCAACCTTGTCTTAGGCATATTTCCTGAGGCAAAGAATACCACAGTTTGCTTCACTGGGCAAAGAATACCACAGATTCAACACTCTCTGGGAAAAGCATTTCCATCCTAATCTACTTTCCTGAATCTTGAGGTTATGTCCCCTAGTTCTAGTCTCACCTACCATTGGAAACAGCTTTCCTGCCTCTATTGCATCTATCCCTTTCATAATTTTATGTTTCTATAAGATCTCCTCTCATTCTTCTGAATTCCAGTGAGTACAGTCCCAGGTAACTCAATCTCTCCTCATAGTCTAACCCCCTCATCTCTGGAATCAAGCTGGTGAACCTCCTTTGCACTGCCTCCAAAGCCAGTATATCCTTTTTCAAGTAAGGAGACCAGAACTACACGCAGTACTCCAGGTGTGGCCTCACCAATACCCTGTACGGTTGCAGCATAACCTCCCTGTTCTTAAATTCAATCACTCTGAAAATGAAGGCCAACATTTTGTGATTCATGCACAAACACTCTCAAATCCATCTGAACTGCAGCATGCTGCAATTTTTTACCATTTAAATAGTAATCCGCTCTTTCATTTTTCCTTCCAAAGTGGATGACCTTGCATTTACCAACATTGTACTCCATCTGCCAGACCCTTGTCCACTCATTTAACCTATCTATATCTCTCTGCAGACTCTCCATATCTCCTGCACAATTTGCTTTTCCACTCAGTTTAATATCATCAGCAACCTTAGATGCACTGCACTTAGTCCCCTCTTCCAAATCATTAATGTATATCATGAACAGTTGCGTGCCCAGCACTGACCCCTGTGGCACACCGCTCACCACTGATTGCCAACCAGAGTAACACCCATGTATTCCAATACTCTGCTTTCTGTTAGTTAACCAATCGTCTATCCATGCTAATACATCACCCCCAACTCTATGCATCCTTATCTTACGGATATGTTTTTTATGCGGCATCTTATCGAATGCTTTCTGGAAATCCAAGTAAATAATATGTATCTGTTCCCCTCTATCCACTGCACTTGTTATATCCTCAAAGAACTCCATTAAGTTTATCAATCAGGATCTGCCTTTGCTGAATCCATACTGCCTCTGCCTGATGGATCCATTTCTTTCCAGATGCCTTGTTATTTATTTAATGATGGCTTCAACTATTTTCCCAACTACAGATGTTAAACAGACTGGCCTATAGTTACCTGTCTTTTGCCTATATCCTTTTTTGAACAGTGGCGTGACATTCTCCTTCTTCCAATCCGCTGGAACCTGCCCAGATTCCAGAGAATTTTGGTAAATCATCATCAAAGTTTTTACTTTAATTTCTGCCATTTCTTTCAGTACCCTGCGATGCATTCCATCAGGACCAGGGGACTTGTCTATCCTCAGGTCCACTAGTTTGCTCAGCACTACTTCTTTGGTGACAACTATTATATCGAGGTCCTTACCTCTCATCTCTCTTTGGCATGTTAGATGTGTCCTTCACCATGGAGACCAACATAACTTAATCATTCAAAGCCTCTGCCATTTCCTCATTATCAAATATCAATTCCCCCTTCTCATCGTCCAAGGTACTTATGTTCACTTTAGCCACCCTTTTCCACTTTATATAATTATAAAAACTTTTACTATCCATTTTTAAGTTTTTGCCAGTTTTTCATCATAACCTAGCTTCCCTTATTTTATTGCTCACTTAGTGCTTTTGTTGCTTTTTAAAGTTTTCTCAATCTTCCAATTTTCCAAATCTTCCAGTTTCCCACTACTCTTGGTGACTTTGTATGCTCAAGCTTTTAGTTTGATGCCTTCTTTTATTTCCTTAGTTATCCAAGGCTGGCTCTCCCCACCCTTACTGTCCTTGCTTTTAACTGGAATATACTTTTGTTAAGCACCATGAAAATTCCTTTGAAAGTCTTCCACTGTTCCTTAACTGTCCCACCGTATAGTCTGTGGTTCCCAGTCTACACTAGCCAAATCCTCCCTTATCCCATTGTAGTCTCTATTGGTTAGACATAATACACTGGTTTTAGAATGAACTATTGGATTCTCCATTTGTATGAGAAACTCTGTCAAACTGTGATCACTATTTCCAAGAGGATCCCTAACTACATGATCACTGATTTTACCTGTCTCATTGTACAGGACCAAATCTAAGAAAGCCACCACAGATGCATTCAATGAAGTCCTCCTCAAGACTGCCATGTCCAACATGATTCACCCAATCTATGTGCAAGTTAAAGTCCTCCATGATAATTGCTGTTCCATTCGTACATGCCTCAGATATTTCCGTTTATTTCCTGTGCCACTGTAATATTATTATTCGGTGGCCAATAGACAACTCCCACCAGTGGGTTGGATTATCGCAATAATTTTATAGTCAAGTATGGAAGGATGAATCAAATACCCCATCCATCTTCTCTCCTCTCCCATCAAGGACAGTCCTTTGTTATTAGATTCTTGAATGGACATCAAGTACAATAGGATGGCCTCTTGGCGTCACAACCTGCCTCGTTATGATCCGTTAAACATCCTGCACATTTTTGGGAGCTATTAAAATTCAAAGTAAACATTATCCAACTACAGAAATGTCACCATATACAACCTTGATAATAGAATCAATGAAAGACCACATCAACATGCATGTTCAACCAATGTGCTAACTGTGCAAATACAAAAAGAAAGAAATAATAATGATAAATAATAAATAAATATTGATAACATGACATGAGGAGTCCTTGAAAGTGAGTCTGTCATGGTCCGAACCGTGAAGTCTGGATTCCGGTTCACGGTCCGGTCCATTACTCCTTATTCCAGGTTTTCTGGTTTTCCCTTTTTCTGTTGGATGCTCTAATTGAGGCAGCTGATTCACATAAATAGCTACATAAATAGCTCCTTGGGTCAGCTTCAGTTGCTACACAGTTCTGGAGAGTTAGGTGGTTTGAGAAAGGAAACTATGTTAAAGGAAAGTTGGAAATTGGACAGGAGTTTGGATGATAATAACTCCATAAATTTGTTTTTCTCCCTTCAGGAATTGTAGGAAGCTGTCTAATCAGGTTCAAACACTTCTCCTGGTAGGGATGGACTGTGTTATGAATTGCTTAAGCATTTAGATGACTCTGTATTAATAGAAATTCTAGCATTGTTTAACTTAGTGTGGAAAGAAGGAAAATTACTGGTAGAATGGAAGCATGTGGTGGTAGTTCCAGTTTTAAAGCCAGGTAAGGAAGCATCTAGTCCTAGTTTGTATTGGTGTATAGCTTTATTGTCAGTGCTTTGTAACATTATGGAATGAATGGTCACAACAGACTTGTTTAATTTTTGGAAAATAAGGGACATTTTGCAGCCTATCAAGATGGCTTTAGAACTGGAAGTTCAACAATGGAATTTGTTGCCCTTTTAAATAATGATATTAAAAAAGTGTTTCAAAATAGAGAAGTAATGGTATGTGTATTTCTAGATATTGAAAGAGCATATGACTCATTATGGAGGGATGGCTTATTAATTAAACTCTATGATGTGGGAATCAGAGGTAGAATGTTTAATTGGATCAAGGATTTCCTTAAGGAAAGGACAATTCAAGTAAAAATAGGTGGAACAAGCTCCAAGTCAGTTAAAATAAGTAATGGTATCTCTCAAGGAAGTGTCATTAGTCCAGTTCTTCTTAAAGTCATGATACATGATAAATGATATCTTTGATCAGGTAGGGACAGGATTTGGCAAAATATTGTTTGCAGACAATGGTGCAATCTGGAAAAGAGGAAGAAACATCAAGTATATATTAAGGCAGGTACAAAAGGCTTGAAGATCAGTTGAAAACTGGGCTAATAAATGGGGTTTCAGGATTTCTGCTTCTAAGTCCAAATATATGATTTTTGGCTTTAGAAGAAAGATCCCTGATTGTGAATTGAGTCTATATGATTCTCCACTAGAGAGTCAAGGTGTTCAAGTTTTTAGGTCCCTTACTCACTCTTCCTTCAGTTAGTCCTGACGAAGGGTCTCGGCCTGAAACGTCAACTGCACCTCTTCCTATAGATGCTGCTTGGCCTGCTGCGTTCACCAGCAACTTTGATGTATGTTGCTTGAATTTCCAGCATCTGCAGAATTCCTGTTGTTTTTGTTCACGTTTTTAGGTGTCTGGTTTGATGAAAGACTTACTTGGAGGGTTCACATAGATAAAACATTTGGAAAATGTGAGAGAGTTTTAAATGTTATGAGAAGTATTGCTGGATGTGACTGGGAAGTAGGGCAGGAAACTATGTACTTAATATATAACTAGCTATGATTAGATTAGTTATAGATTATGGTTGTATTACTTATGGTTCCACTGCCACGGCAGTGCTTGGAGAACTAGGCACTGCAGTCCAAAGCACTTAGACGCTGTTGTGGAGCTTTTAGAACATCAGTCCCGGCATTATGTGTGGAGATGGGAGAATTGCCTCTGCATTTAAGATGAATTCAGTTGGGCCGGCAGTATTGGGCAAAACTAAATGGATTCAATCACAGCTGTCCAACAAAGTGTTTTTTGCAGGGGAGGTTGGTGTGTCAAAGTAAAATTAAAAGATACCCATTTTTAGATTTGGTTAATAACTGGGCTGTGAAATTGAAACTGACTGAGGAAGATGTAGTTGACCATATTTGCTTGCCACCCGTCCCTTTTTGGCTCTTCCCAGAACCAGAAGTAGACCTATTCCTCCTTTTTCAACTGCAAGGAAGCAGTGCAATTTCATCAGCGTTGATCACAAATGAATATTGAAATAATAAATGGGGATCTTATCTGAAGATTTTTAGAGATGGCTCAGTGGACCCAGAGAGTGGTAGGGCAGGATTTGGGATGTATGTGTCTCAACTTGGAGTTAAGATTGGTCACTGGGTTTCAGATGGTGTTTCCGTCTTTGTGACAGAATTATTAGCAATCCTCTGGGCCTTATGGTGGATAGAAGACTCTCAACAACGTAGGATTATCATCTGTTTAGATTCTGCTACTGCTTTAGAGGCTATAAAAGGGAACAAAATCAAAAGCTTGTCCTAACATATTTATTGAGATTCTCTTAGTGTTTAGAGTAGGGAAGATGGGTTGTGCAGTTAGATTTTCATGGATACCTGAGCATACTGGGATGGAGGGAAATGAAATTGTGGATGGCATTGCAAAGTCTTCCTTACAGAGCAGGCAAGTAGAAATTAGAGTTCCCCTAGGCAGAGCAGAATTGAGAAGTAGGATTAAAAGAAGTATAGAGAAGTGGCAGGAGGATTGGGAAAATGAATTAAGGGGCAGGCATTATTTTTCTAGTCACCCACTGGCTAAAAAGGTCTCGGACTGTTACCTTTTAAGTCGTAGAGATATGGTGAAATTAACAAGACTTGGGTTGGGGCATTGTGGGTTAAACTATTATTTAAAGATAATAGGAAAACATCCTACTGGATTATGTGACTGTGGTAGGCCAGAGACAGTCCAGCATGTTTTGCTGAGCTGTAATCGATATAAAATTGAAAGAAGCATGTTGTTCAAGAGGCTATCTGGCTTAAATTTATTTTGGTTTTCTATTAAATCTTTGGCCATCAAGGGAATCAACAGTTGATTGAAGAGTTTATTATTCAGTTTATGTGAAACTAGGTTATATTCGAGAATTTGAGTTCCTTGAAATTCTATAATTAATTATACATCCTGTGGAGGGGGGAAGGAGAAGAACCTTCTTTCTGAAGCTTTGCGCCTCCTTTAACCCTTGCCTGCAACCTTTGCCTGCACCACTGTCAGGTTCAACTGCCGGAGCAAGATAAGGAACTGTCTATCGTTGCTTTGAACTGTCTGTGTGTCCATGCCTTCACTAGGTAGGTCTGTCACTACCTTGTGTTGGAAGCTATCTCTCTGGGATCTGTGTATGGGTCCCGGCCCTACATCCTGTTCCCAAGGAGGGGTCCCAGCTCTGTGTTCCATGTCTCTGTGTTCCTGCCCTCCCTTGACCAATGTTCGGCGTTCCTGTCTCCCAAGACCAAGGCTCTGTGTTCTGCACTCCTGTCTTCCATGACCAAATCAAGGCTTTGAGGTCTCGTCCTGTCCTTGTGCCTCGCCCAGCCCAGGAGTACCTCGTCTAGTCCAAGCCACCTCCAAGTACCTCGTCTAGTCCAAGCCATGGTTCTGTGTTCTTGTCCTCTTCAGGGGTTCCATGTCCAGTCCTGTAGCCACGTCATGTCTTCATCTAGTTCTGGAATCCGAGCCCGAGTCAAGACCCAGGTTCTGGGTCCTTGTCCATTCCCTGGCTTGGAGTCCATACCCAAGCCTCGAAGAAACCCAAAGCTTTAAGAAACCCAAGCCATGAAGTACCCAAACCATGTCCAGTCCTGTAGCCACATCATGTCCTTGCCGAGTTCCGGGATCCAAGCCTGAGTCAAGACCCAGGTTCTGGGTCCTTGTCCAGTCTCTGGCTCGGAGTCCAAGCCCAGGCTCCTAGTTCCAAGTTCCTAGACCTAGTCCCGCTTGCCTAGTCAATGTCCTAGCCCAGGTCTGTGTTCTTGTCCCAGCTCCTAGTCTGCATCCTGTTACATCCTGAACTCTAGTCTCTAGTCCTGTCCTGTACCTCGTACATCAGTGTCTGAGTCTTGCATTTGGGTCCACCTCCAGCACCCCCTGTGACAGAGTCCATAGGTTGTGTGAACAATTCAGTGATGGGGCAAGTGAAGATGAATGAAGTAATGCCATTTGGTTTAAAAGCCTGATGGGGGTGGGGGGTAATTGTTCCTGAACCTGATGTTTGGAGTCCTGTGGCTCCTGTACTTTCTTAGAAACATAGAAAACCTACAGCACAATACATGACCTTTGGCCCACAATACTGTGCCAAACATGTACTTTAGAAATTACCTCAGGTTACCCATAGCACTCCACTTTTCTAACCTATATGTACCTATTCAGGAGTCCCTTAAAAGACCCTATTGCATCCGTCTCCACCACTGTCGCTGGCAGCCTATTGCACGCATTCACCGCTGTCTGTGTAACAAACTTACCCCTGACATCTCCTCTGTACTTACTTTAAGCACCTTAAAACTGTGCCCTCATGTGTTAGTCCTTTCAGCCCTGAGGAAAAAACCTCTGACTATTCACACGATTAATGCCTCTCATCTTATACACCTCTATCAGGTTGCCTCTCATCTTCCGTTACTTCAAGGAGAAAAGGCCAAGTTCACTCAACCTATTCTCATAAGGCATGCTAGCCAATCCAGCCAACATCCTTGTAAATCTCCCCTGCACCCTTTCTATAGTTTTCACATCCTTTCTGTAGTGAGGTGACCGGAACTGAGCACAGTACTCCAAGTGGGATCTGACCAGGGTCCTATATAGCTGTAACATTACCTCCTGGCTCTTGAACTCCATCCCACAGTTCTTGAAGGCCAATAAACCATATGTCTTCTTAACCACAGTCAACCTGCACAACAGCTTAGAGTGTCCGATGGACACAGACCCCAAGATCCCTCTGATCCTCCACACTGCCAGGAGTTTTGCCATTAATACTATATTCTGCCATCATATTTGACCTACCAAAATGAACCACCTCACACTTATCTGGGTTGAACTCCATCTGCCACTTCTCAGCCCAGTTTTGCATCCTATCGAGGTCCCACTTTAACCTCTGACAGCCCTTCACACTATCCACAAGACCCCTAGCCCCCTTTCTGATGAGAAGAGCAGGAAGAGAGCAAGACCTGGGTGTTGGGGGTCCTTGTTGATGGATACTGCTTTCTTGCGATGACACTCTGTGTAGACTTGCTCAATGGTGAGGACAGCTGTATCTACTACCTTTTATAGGATTTTACATTCAAGGGCATTGGTGTTTCCATAACAAATCGTCATAAACTCCTAAGTACAGGCACTGCAGTGCTTTCTTCATAATTGTACACATAGGTTAGGCCCAGGACAGGTACAATCACAGAGAAAGCTTGGCAGCGCCTCTACTTCCTTAGGAGTTGGTGAAGATTCAGCATGACATCTAGAACTTTAACAAACTTCTTCAGATACATCTATCACACTTTATATTTTCTATTGATTTACCTTCTTGCTCAATGCACTGTACACTTAACCTGTACAAGCAGTAGTCTAGACAAGATTTTCACTGTATCTTGGTAGTTGTGACAATAAAAAACCAGAATCAGTACCAATATCAATAATTTCATAAAAATGCTACAGGAACTCAGCAGGGCAGGCATCATCTGTGGAGTTTAATTCATATTCACCATACATGAATACAGCTGAACAAAACAGTGTTCCTCTGGGGCCAAAGTGCAAATCATACACAGCACATTCAAAATAGTGAGTAAAGTATATAGTCACGCAAAAAAAAACAAGTCCTTAAGAGGCATGTTCTGCAAATTGATGGTAGAGTCCCCAGCAGTGCACAAACATGCACGCAATCCAGCCTGCCATTCCACCGATGGAACACTGTAGGGCAGCACTGATGAGAGAAGCCAGCCCCCAACTAAGCACAGGCACCACGCTACAACACCGATGGTGTCTCCTCTCCTGGACTGCAGTAGCAGGTAAGCCTGCAGTTTGAAGTCTAGTACTTGTTACAACTGAGGCCATGTAGCTCTCTCCCTCTCCCCCCCCCCCCCCCACCACCGAACTCCAGCCATCTGTCAAGCCACCAAACAAGGGAAACAGGCCTGTGCCATCTTAAATTATCAATGTCTAACAGGGTCTTGCAATTACAAGAGAAACATTCAAGAGTGATGAAGGTTCTCAACCTGAAATATCAGTCTTCCTTTATTCCTCTCCCTGGATGCTGCCTCACCTGCTGAGTTCCTCCAACATTTTGTGTGTATTGCTCTAGATTTCCAGTATCTGCAGAATCCCTTGTGTTTACCAATAATTTTATATTGGTTATCCAGCAAAAGTGATGGCAATGATAAGTTGATAATACCAAAAAAAACTACTAGCAAACAACAAGGTTAAAAAGTTAATTAATATATTTATTTTTATTAGAGATATAGTGTGGAGTAGACCCTTCAAACCATACTGTCCCAGCAATCCCTTATTGAGCACTAATCACAAGACAATTTACAATGACCTTCGAACCGGTACCTTTTTGGACAGTGGGAGGAAAGTGGAGCAACCGGAGAAAACCCACACATTCTGGGGGAGTGCGTTCTGCCAGACTCCTTACAGATCACAATAGAATAAAGTTCTGCACTCGGAGTCCCCGAGCTGTGGCAGTGTCACACTAACCGCTATGCTACTGTGGCGCCTGAAGTTGTTTATCTTTCTTATAATTTAATTGTGAGCAAAATAAAAACTGAGAAGTATAGTGAGATTAACGGAGAAGCTTAAGCATTAGTAGAAAATTTCTGTCACAAATGTTAAAATACATGACCAGAAAAAAAAGCTGGAGGAATTCAATGCGTTTGGCAGCGTCTGTGGAGGAAACAAGACTGTCAAGGTTGCAGATCAAGACCCTTTACTGTTGTTTTGTGGTAGTAACACAGTGCAAGACAAAAACATTGCTATAAATAAAGCAAAATTAATATTGTGAACGAAGAACTGCGAGGTAGCGAGATAGTGTTCATGGGGTCATAAACCACTCAGAAATCCGATGGCAGAAGGGAAGAAGCTGTTTCTAAACATTGAATGTGGGTCTTCATCCCTGATGGCAGTGATGGTAGATAGGTGGGAAAAAGCCAGTATAAAGTGTGAAGGGAAGGGTTAGAGTAAGGTCAGGAAGGCAATAACCGGATTCATGTACGGAGGGATAATGGTGGAGAAGAGATGGGTGGAAATTAGGGGCAGTGACTACAAGATGATAGGCTGAGGCAGCAAAGTATGATGGATCCTGAAACCAAATAAGAGTATCTGGTGGGCAGGTGGGAACAGTATGGGGAAAGGACCCAGTGGGAGGAGTGTCTGGGTAATGCGTGGATGAAAGGGGGGAGAAATAAAGAGGTTTATGGAGTTCTAGAGGGTGACATGTATAGGAGTGCGCATGCGCCGGTTGTGCATGCAGCTGGTTACAGTTGCTCTGTAGTTTCTTACTTTTAAACTTTTTAACTTAGTTATTTGTTGTATTTTTTTTTCTCATGGTAACACGTTGAAGCTGCACCCTCTCGAACATACTGGTAGAGAGAGTTTTACTTGTTTTTTTTAGTGCTGGAATTAGTTACATTTGGACACGTCTCGTTAACGTGGCAGCAGGATAGCCGCATTGTGTATTCCAGGGACCAATTGATTACGCTCATGCCCGCTGGTTTAGCAAACAGAGCTGCGGACATACCGGCTGAAATCTGGAGCAAAACACAGAGGATGCAGAGGGGGATCAAAAAGGCGAGGGAAGAGGACCGGGTCGAGACAACAGAGGCTTTTGGAGAAGAGAAGTTATAAGCCGTGTCTCCCCTCTCTTATCATGGGAAATGTGATATCGCTGGGGAATAAAATGTATGAACTGACTGCGCTTGTTAGGGGTCAGAGAACATTTCGGGAGAGCAGTGTCATGTGCTTCTCTGAGACTTGGCTGCACGAGGACATACCCGATCAAAGCGTTTCCATAGAGGGCTTCCAGACCATTCGAGCTGACCGGAATTGCACGGAGAGCGGTAAGCGTAAAGGAGGGGGGCTGGCGGTTCTGGTAAATAACAGATGGGCATATTACGATCAAGGAATGGTTCTGTAGCCCGGATATTGAACTTTAGTGCTGGAAATGGTTACATCCCGACACGCGGGACAGAAGCAAGTTCGTATTGTGTATTCATTCCATGGACCAGCAAATGCCGGCCGGTTTAGTGAGCAGAGCGGCGGACACCCCTGCTGAAATCCGGAGGAAAACACACAGAGGATGCAGAGGGGAATCACAAAGCTGAGGAAAGAGGACCAGGTCGAGACAACAGAGACTTTTGGAGAAGAGCAGTTCGGTGGGTAATACCGTTCCAGCTGACTGGAAGTGCACTGAGAGCAGTAAGCGTAAAGGAGTTAGGTGCTTATTGTTTTGACTAACAACGGATGGTGCAATCTGGGGCATGTTACGAACGAGGAACGTGTTTGCAGACTGGATATTGAACTTCTTACTGTTGGACTTCAGCCACATTCCACCGTGATACAACACTTGACGGCACGGGAGGTCGTTCCTGCTCCCCCCGTGCTGCTCCTCCCGTGGAGGGTCAGACACCCTGAGCCAAATAGACTGGTCCTGGACTTATTTTCCATCTGGCATAGTTTGCATTTTGTTGTTTGATTGTTGGGGGTTTTTTGTATTGCTATATTTACGCTCTATTCTTGGTTGGTGCGGCTGTAACAAAACCAAATTTCCCTCGGGATTACTAAAGTATATCTATCTATCTATCTATTTTTGCTGCTGGACTCCGGCCATATTATTTGCCAAGGGAAATCTCACATGCAATTGTGGTTGTTGTGTACATCCCTCCCTCTGCCAACCCGACGTCAGCGTGTAACAGCATTTACACCATCATAGCCAGATTACAAACCCAGCACCCGAGTGCCCTCATTACCATCTCGGGTGACTTCAACCATGTTACCATGGCTAGAACACTGCCCAACTTCACGCAGTATGTGGTCTGTACAATGAGAGGGGAGAGGACTCTGGATTTGATGTACGCTAACGTTAAGGATGCATACAGCTCCTCTCCCCTCCCCCCACTGGGAAGGTCAAATCACAACCTGGTGCATCTAAAACCCTGCTACATGCCTCTGGGGAAGAGTAAACCTGCAACCTCAAGGACAGTGAGGAAATGGTCGGAGGAGGCTTATGAGGCGCTCCAGGGTTGTTTTGAGGTGACAGACTGGCAGGCACTCTGTGAGTCACATGGAGAGGATATTGATGGGCTCACAGAGTGCACCACTGATTACATCAACTTCTGTGTGGACTGCAATGTTCCGACAAGAACTGTCCTTTGTTATTCAAATAACAAGCCATGGGTAACAAAGGGCATTAAGGACATCCTGAACGCTAAGAAGAGAGTGTTTAGAGATGGAAATAGGGAGGAGCTGAGGGTAATACTGAGAATAATAGCTGAGGGTAATACTGAAAGCCAGGATCAGGGAGGCTAAAGACAGGTACAGGAGGAAGCTTGAATGGAAACTCCAGCAGAACAACATGAGAGAGGTCTGGAGGGGGATGAGGACCATCACTGGGTTCCGGCAAACTAGCAACAGAGGAGCGGAAGTCAGTGTGGACAGGGCCAATGAACTTAACCTGTTCTTTAACAGATTTGACATTGTGGCCCCAGCCCATCCCCCACATGAGCCATCTGTTGTCGGCCCCCAACCAACACATATTCCACTCTCCCCTCCTACCCCTCCTCACAGTCCCCCACCCTGCTCTCATGACTATACCCCTTCCCCACACGAAACCACCACGGTGGGCTTCACAGCTCTACAGGTGAGAAGACAGCTGAAATGTCTCAACCCAAGCAAGGCTGCAGGACCGGATGGTGTCAGTACCAGGGTGCTCAAAGCCTGTGCCCCTCAGCTATGTGGAGTACTTTGCCATGTATTCAACCTGAGCCTGAGGCTCCGGAGGGTTCCTGTATTGTGGAAGATGTCCTGCCTCGTCCCTGTGCAGAAGACGCCGCGCCCCAGCGGCCTCAATGACTACAGACCGGTGGCATTGACCTCCCACATCATGAAGACCCTGGAGACACTTGTACTGGAGCTGCTCCGGCCTATGGTCAGGCCACACTTAGATCCCCTCCAGTTCGCCTACCAGCCCCGACTGGGTTTTGAGCATGCCATCATCTTCCTGCTGAACCGTGTCTACGCCCACCTGGACAAGCCAGTGAGCACTGTGAGGGTCATGTTTTTTGACTTCTCCAGTGCGTTCAACGCCATCCACCCTGCTCTGCTGGGGGAGAAGCTGACAGCGATGCAGGTGGATGCTTCCCTGGTATCATGGATTCTTGATTACCTGACTGGCAGACCACAGTACATGTGCTTGCAACACTGTGCGTCCGACAGAGTGATAAGCAGCACTGGGGCTCCACAGGGGACTGTCTTGTCTCCCTTTCTCTTCACCATTTACACCTCGGACTTCAACTACTGCACACAGTCTTGTCATCTTCAGAAGTTTTCTGATGACTCTGCCATAGTTGGATGCATCAGCAAGGGAGATGGGGCCGAGTACAGGGCTACAGTAGGAAACTTTGTCACATGGTGTGAGCAGAACTATCTGCAGCTTAATGTGAAAAAGACTAAGGAGCTGGTGGTAGACCTGAGGAGGGCTAAGGTACCGGTGACCCCTGTTTCCATCCGGGGGTCAGTGTGGACATGGTGGAGGATTACAAATACTTGGGGATACGAATTGACAATGAACTGAACTGGTCAAAGAACACTGAGGCTGTCTACAAGAATGGTCAGAGCCGTCTCTATTTCCTGAGGAGATTGAGGTACTTTAACATCTGCCGGACGATGCTGAGGATGTTCTACGAGGCTGTGGTGGTCAGTGCTATCATGTTTGTTGTTGTGTGCTGGGGCAGCAGGCTGAGGATGGCAGACACCAACAGAATCAACAAACTCATTCGTAAGGCCAGTGATGTTGTGGGGATGGAACTGGACTCTCTGACGGTGGTGTCTGAAAAGAGGATGCTGTCTAAGTTGCATGCCATCTTGGACAATGTCTCCCATCCACTACATAATGTACTGGGTGGGCACAGGAGTACATTCAGCCAGAGACTCATTCCACCGAGACGCAACACAGAGCGTCACAGGAAGTCATTCCTGCCTGTGGCCATCAAACTTTACAGCTCCTCCCTTGGCGGGTCAGACATCCTGAGCTAATAGGCTGGTCCTGGACTTATTTCATAATTTACTGACATAATTTACATATTACTATTTAACTATTTATGGTTCTATTACTATTTATTATTTATGGAGCAATTGTAATGAAAACCAATTTCCCCCGGGGTTAATAAAGTATGAGTATGAGTAACTGGATAGATCAGGAGGAGAGAGAGAGAGTAAAAGCATAAAGAGTGAGCGCGTTTCCTGAAATTGGAAATGCATGCTTTTATTTTGCATATCAGTCATTCTCAATGCTGAGGCTTTGTAGAAATCTTCAATGTTCTTGTCAATTCAGTGATTTAAAAAAAAGATTTCAATCAGTAACACCCAGTGAAAAAGTAGAGAATCACTGACCGCAACATCTATGTTGTTTTATTTACATGTTTCTTTAAAGGCTCCGGGGGTATAAAGTGCAATATATACATCAGATTTTCATAATCATTTTATAGTCAAATATGGAAGAGTGAAGGTATGATTTCCTTATGATGTTTAAAATGTCTAGGGAGTTGCCATAGTAGATAGCTTATCTTGTTTACCCTGAGAGAAAAATTTTAGATCTAAACCTGTAAACAATAGAGTAAAACATGTTTTAAAAAAAAAGGAAGAGATTGAATTTTAATGGAATATAGAGAATCGACAGGAATAATACTAAGTGATAGTGTTAGTCAGTTAATAAACTGAAAGACCTGGATAGAGTGGACGCAGAGAGGATGGTTTGGTTAGTACAGAAGTCTAGGATCCAAATGTACTGTCTCAGAGTAAATGAGACATCTTAAACTGAGCTGAGGAGAAAAATTTTCTGTCAGTGTATGGTATTTTTCTGAAATTCATTGCCATGGAGGAGTGCAGAGACCAAATCATTGGGTATATTTAAGTCAGAAATTGATAGTTTTTTATTGATAAGGAGGTTACAGGTTATGGCAAGAAATTGGGAGAATGGGCTAAACAGAACCCACCATGGCTGAATTGCAAAGCTGAATTAATGGGCCAAGTGGACTAATTCTGCTCCAATGGTCCAAGGTTGTAATAAAGATGAAAAAATTCTGGGACCACTTAAAAAAGGGAGCAAGGCTAAAGATATTGCTATGCAAGGACTGCATGACAAAGGCCTACTGTGATTCCTATAATTAGTTCCATGCACTTAAAATAAAATGCTATTAAAATGGAGATGGAGATGTCGGGGTAAGTTTTTTTTACTCAGAGTGGTGAGTGCATGGAATGGGCTGCCGGCAATGGTGGTGGAGGCAGATACGGTAGGGATTTTTTAAGAGACTCCTGGATAGGTACATGGAGCTTAGAAAAATAGAGGGCTATGGGTAACTCTTGGTACTTTCTAAAGTACGTACATGATTGGCACAGCATTGTGGGCCAAAACGTCTGTATTGTGCTGTAGGTTTTCTATACTTTATAAAGTATAGAAAAACAATTGATACTAGAAAGTACAATCATCACAGCAATATTTGAATCTGTGCTTCCCGCTCCCTGGATTACAAATCGATAGTAAATATTAAAAATCTAAATGATAAATCATAAATAGAAAATAAAAAAATGGAAAGTAAGGTAGTACAAAAAAACCGAGAGGCAGGTCCGGATATCTGGATCTGTTCAGCAGTCTTATCCAGGTCAGGATCTGTTCAGCAGTCTTATCACAGTTGGAAAGAAGCTGTTCCCAAATCTGGCTGAATGAGTCTTCAAGCTCCTGAGCCTTCTCCCGGAGGGAAGAAGGAGGAAAAATGTGTTGGCTGGGTGGGTCATGTCCTTGATTACCCTGGTAGCACTGCTCTGTCAGCGTGTGGTGTAAGGTGAGTCCAAGGACGGAAGATTGGTTTGCATGATGTGCTGCGCCGTGTTCATGATCTCCTGCAGCTTCTTCCGGTCTTGGACAGGACAACCTCCACACCAGGTTGTGATGCACCCTAGCAGAATGCTTTCCACGGTGCATTTATAAAAATTAGTGAGGGTTTTAGGGGACAGGCCAAATTTCTTTAGTTTTCTCAGGAAGTAAAGGCGCTGGTAGGCCTTCTTGGCAGAGGACTCCGCTTGGTTGGACCAAGTCAGGTCATTTGTGATATTGACCCTGAGGAACTTAAAGCTTTTGACCTGTTCCACTTGCGCATCGCCGATGTAAATTGGGTCATGCGGTCCGCTACTCCTTCTGAAGTCAATAACGAATTCCTTCGTCTTGCTGACGTTGAGGGATAGGTTATTGTCTTCACACCATGCCACCAGGTTCTAAATTTCCTCTCTCTATTCGAACTCATCATTACCTGAGATACAGCCTACAATTGTGTCATCAATAAACTTGTATATTGAGTTTGATGTAAACTTGGCTACACAATCATGGGTGTACAGTGAGTACAGCAGGGGGCTGAGTACACAGCCTTGTGGGGCACCGGTGCTCAGAGTGATTGTACAGGAGAGCTTGTCCTCTATTTTTACAGCCTGTGTCCTGTTTGTGAGGAAGTTGATGATCCAACTGCAGACCTGAGTGCTAAGGACCAGGTTCCAGAGCTTAGGAATCAGTTTATTCGGAATGATGGTATTAGAGGCAGAGCTGTAGTCAATGAAAAGGAGCCTTACGTATGTGTCTTTATTGTCCAGGTGTTCGAAGGAGGAATGTAGGGCCAGAGAGATGGCATCTGCCGTTGACCTGTTGCTCCGGTAGGCGAATTGCAAAGCATCGAGGTTGACTGGTAGGCTGTGGTTGATGTGTGCCAAAACCAATCTCTCGAAGCACTTCATAGCAATTGATGTCAGAGCCGCAGGTCAATAGTCATTCAGGCATGCCACCTTGCTCTTCTTCGGCACTGGGATTATCGTTGCCTTCTTAAAACACGAGGGGATCTTAGACTGAAGCAAGGAGCAGTTGAAGATGTCAGCAAACACTCCAGCTAGCTCACTTGCACAGGTCCGGAGAACCCATCCTGGGACGCCATCTGGGCCCATCGCCTTCCTTGGATTTATCTTCAGGAAGGCCCTATGTTTCTAAAATGAAATTTAAAACTAATGTTGTTTGATAAATCCTTCCACTAATTTCTCCAAACATACAATCAATGGAAGTAACTGTCCTCATTCAATTCTTGTCACTTTTACTTGCTGGATTTTTATTGCTTCCTCTCCTGTGGTAGTTGCACTCCACAAACTCTCAGTATACAGTAGATGATGAGAGGTTTATTGTGGGTCTGTCCCATCTGGGAAAAAGCCTGCAGATCCCACACTGACTCTGGCACACACAGGACTGGAATGGAAGACAGTAATTGTTGATCCTTGATGGTGGTGTAAGTGATCAAGTGTTTTGGCTCAGGTGACATGTTGGTCAGATATGTCTTCAATCTGGCCTGCTTCAAGTGCCTCACAACAATTGGGAAGGCATGAGCATGAGGGTAGTGAGAAGTCCACTGTTGAGATCAAATGGATCTATAAACTTGTCAATGACATTACTGTTGTTGGTAGGATCTCAGGTGGTGGCAAGGAGGTGTATAGGTGAGATAAATTGGCTGGTTCAGTGGTGTCACAAAACAACCTTGCCCTCACTGTCAGCAAGACAGAGGAATTGATTGTGGATCTTAGTAGAACACAGAACATAGAATAGTACAGCAGAGTACAGGCCCTTCGGTCCACAATGTTGTGCCGACCCGCAAAATCGGCCTCCCATATAAGCCCCCATCTTAAATTCCTCCATATACCAGTCTGGTAGTCTCTTAAGCTTCTCTAGTGTATCTGCCTCCACCACTGACTCAGGCAGTGCATTCCTAGCACCAACCACTCTCTGAGTAAAAAACCTTCCTCTAATATCCCCCTTGAACTTCCCACCCCTTACCTTAAAGCCATGTCCTCTTGTATTGAGCAGTGGTGCCCTGGGGAAGAGGCGCTGGCTATCCACTCTATCTATTCCTCTTATTATCTTGTACACCTCTATCATGTCTCCTCTCATCCTCCTTCTCTCTAAAGAGTAAAGCCCTAACTCCCTTAATTTCTGATCATAATGCATACTCTCTGAACCAGGCAGCATCCTGGTAAATCTCCTCTGTACCCTTTCCAATGCTTCAACATCTTTCCTATAGTGAGGTGACCAGAACTGGACACAATACTCCAAGTGTGGCCTAACCAGAGTTTCATAGAGCTGCATCATTACATCGCAACTCATAAACTCTATCCCTCGACTTACGAAAGCTAGCACCCCATAAGCCTTCTTAACTACCCTTTCCACCTGTGAGGCAACTTTCAGGGATCTGTGGACATGTACCCCCAGATCCCTTTGCTCCTCCACACTACCAAGTATCCTGCCATTTACTTTGTACTCTGTCTTGGAGTTTGTTCTTCCAAAGTGAACCACCTCACACTTCTCCGGGTTGAACTCCATCTGCCACTTCTCAGCCCACTTCTGCATCCTGTCAATGTCTCTCTGCAATCTTTGACAATCCTCTACACTATCTACAACACCACCAACCTTTGTGTCGTCTGCAAACTTGCCAACCCACCCTTCTACCCCCACATCCAGGTCGTTAATAAAAATTCCGAAAAGTAGAGGTCCCAGAACAGATCCTTGTGGGACACCTCTAGTCACAATCCTCCAATCTGAATGTACTCCCTCCACCACGACCCTCTGCCTTCTGCAGGCAAGCCAATTCTGAATTCACCTGGCCAAACTTCCCTGGATCCCATGCCTTCTGACTTTCTAAATAAGCCTACCATGTGGAACCTTGTCAAGTACCTTACTAAAATCCATATAGATCACATCCACTGCACTACCCTCATCTATATGCCTGGTCACCTCCTCAAAGAACTCTATCAGGCTTGTTAGACATGATCTGCCCTTCCCAAGGCTATGCTGACTGTCCCTGATCAGACTATGATTCTCTAAATGCCCAGAGATCCTATCTCTAAGAATCTTTTCCAACAGCTTTCCCAGCACAGACGTAAGGCTCACTGGTCTATAATTACCCGGACTATCCCTGCTACCTTTTTTGAACAAAGGGACAACATTCTCCGCCCTCCAATCCTCCGGTACCATCCCCGTGGACAACGAGGACATAAAGATCTTAGCCAGAGGCTCAGCAATCTCTTCCCTCGCCTCATGGAGCAGCCTGGGGAATATTCCGTCAGGCTCCGGGGACTTATCCGTCCTAATGTATTTTAACAACTCCAACTCCTCCTCTCCCTTAACATCAACCTCACTCATATTGTCCTCACTATCATCAAGTTCCCTCTCATTGGTGAATACTGAAGAGAAGTATTCATTGAGGACCTCGCTCACTTCCACAGCCTCCCGGCACATCTTCCCACCTTTATCTCTAATCGGTCCTACCTTCACTCCTGTCATCCTTTTTTTCTTCATATAATTGTAGAATGCCTTGAGGTTTTTCCTTTACCCTATTCGGCAAGGCCTTCTCATGCCCCCTCCTTGCTCTTCTCAGACCCTTCTTAAGCTCCTTTCTTGCTTCCCTATATTCCTCCATAGACCCATCTGATCCCTGCTTCCTAAACCTCATGTATGCTGCCTTCTTCCACCTGACTAGATTTTCCACCTCACTTGTCGCCCATGGTTCCTTCGCCCTACCATCTTTATCTTCCTCACCGGGCCAAATTTATCTCTAACATCCTGCAAGAGATCTCTAAACATCGACCACCTCTCTGATTCTATCCTTTTCCATGTTAAGAAGGGGAAGTCAGGAGAACACAGACCAGTCCTTATTCTGGGGTCAGTGGTGGAAAGGGGGAGCAGCTTCAAGTTCCTAGGTGTCAACATCTCACAGGATCTATCCTTGGCCCAGCATTTTGAGTCAATCACCAAGAAAGCACACACCATCTCTCTACTTCATTGGGAGTTTGATTAGATGAGGTATATACATCTCCATAAACTCTGGCAAATTACTCAGATGTACCATAGAGATCATTTTGATTGGTTGCATGGTATGGAGGGACCAAGGCAAAGGATCAGAAAAAGCTGAAAGTTGTTGTAAACTCAGTCAGCTCCGATAGGGGCACTAACCTCCCAACCATCAAATTCACCTTCAAAAGGCAATGCCCTCAGAAGACAGCATCCAATATTAAGCGCCTCAGCAACCAGGACGTACCCTCTTCTCATTACTACGACTGGGGAAGAGGTAGAGGAGCCTGAAGACACACACTTAACAGTTCAGGACAACTACTTCGCCATCAGATTTCTGTACTTCCCATGAACACCTGAACACTATTCAATGCGTATATTGTTCTCTTTCTGCATTACTTATTCATTTCTGTATTTCTCATTGTAATCTGTTTTATGTATTGCTGCCACAAAGCAGAAATTTCACATCATATCTCAGTGATAACAAACCTGAATTTGATTCTTCATTCTAACTGGTTGCATCATTGCCTTGTATGGAGGTTCCAATTCATAGGGTCAAAAGAGGCTGCAGAGGGTTGGAGATTAATCCAGCTCCATCACGACCACAACCTTGCTTATCTTTATATCAATGGTGCTAAGGTAAGAAGTGTTGAGAGATTGAAAGTACTAGGAATGAGCATCACCTGTGATGTTCAAGAAAGTTCACCAGCAACTATACTTCCACAGGAGGCCAAAGAAATTTGACAAGTCCCTGTTGATCCTCAGCAATTTTTATCAACACACCATCAAATGCATTTTATCCAGATGTGTCACAGCTTGGTATGGGAAGTGTTTTGTAAGTGGGTGGTAGTAGAAAGAGAATCAAAGGTGGTTAATATCCATCTGCAAGAATATGCTATATTAAAATAGGTGGGGTAATGGTTTTATCGTTTATTGAAATATAGTATGGAATCGGCCCTCCTGGCACTCTGAGCTGCACTGCCCTGCAACTCCAAGTTTAACCCTAACCTAATCACAGGACAATTTACAATGACCAATCAACCTACTAACCTGTACGTCTTTGGACTGTGGGGGGAAACAAGAGCACCTGGAGGAAACCCATGCATTCCACGGATGATGTCGGAATTGGACACTGAACTCTGACACCCCAAGCAGAAATAGTGTCACACTAACTGCTACGCTACTGTAACAGCAACCATAGATCAGGTGGGCCAAATTACTGCTTTCTATGTCATGGAAATATGGCACGAGTCATGCTACATAAATGCAGTCAACAATATACCGGAGGACTCAGTTGGTCGAGCAGCATTTGGGAAGGAAAGGAATTGATAAAACTTGTTGTTGACTCAAGCTGTCAATAGTAATCCCCCCCACCCCACCCCACCCCCCCACAGTTGCTATTCAACCCACAGAGCTCCCCCAGCAATTTGCTTGTTGCTCCATATTCCAGCATCTTCAGACTCTTGTGTCTATATAAATGCAAGATGTTCTTATTTTAATCAAATACTTAGTGAACATGTAAGCCTGATATTCACATTGTATGTTTTGACAGTTGCTTGCTGCAGCTTCAGATATTACAATCTGATCTTGATTTTAATTAAAACATTTTGATATGTCACAAAATTCTCAGAAATTTAATCAAAGTATTTAGTTGGCCGGCTGCTAAATATTCACAGCAGAATTTGAATGAGGATGCCATAATGATTATGAAGTTATTACCGTTATAAGGGTAGACTACTTAACTTTAAAATTTCACTGATATTCTCTTGAGTATGCTGCCTCTGAAGTTAAAAAGCAATTTTTCATTTATTGTGCAAGATTTACAGGCTGCTCATCTGAGAAGTGTGTCACAACACAGTCCATCTACTCTGACCCTACTAATGCTGAGACCCTGTAAAAATCATTTTAATGGCTCAGGTGAGATCAATCAGCTCCAGCAGAGTGGACTTAAGCCGTAATTTATTTAGTGGATGTAACAACTGCAACTCTTTGTGCTTTGCTTCTTGAAGATTTAATTGCATAGCTTATTGGTAGCTTCGCATCATAGAAACATAGAAAATAGGTGCAGGAGTAGGCCATTCGGCCCTTCGAGCCTGCACCGCCATTTATTATGATCATGGCTGATCATCCAACTCATATTAGCTTTTGATTTCTTAATCCTCCTAAATTCTGCACTTCATGCACAAGTAGCTCTGGATTAGAAAAAGTGTTGATTTATTGCTTGTGGCCACCACACTCAGACGGCTTAGTAATATCATCACTTATGTTCAGCACTTGGAACAGAGAACTTCAGCCTTACTTATTCAGTTTGTCTCTTCACCATTGCTTCCCCAATGTTTTAAATGCCTCTTCGATCGTTTTACAGGGGAGAGGCATGGTTTGGCTTCAGACTACAGCTGTCCCACTTCTGAAGCTAAAACTGTAGACCTTGTATCCGGAACACCACACTCTAAAACAGATACTTCCTCCAAGCCTAATCAACAGCTCTACCCATTAACCCACCCCACTACCCCTAGCAACACAACATCCACATCAGCCCTTCAACACTCTTCATCCCCCATGCACTGCCACTTTACACTTACACTCCACTCCTCATACTTCCATTGACACAGTCTCTGCCCTCCCGTGTTTTTAGGTGCCCTGCTGCTACTTAGAGTTCCTCTTGCCAAGAGCTACTATGTCCCTTATTTCATGTCAGTCACTTAATGTTCCAATATTCGTGTACCTAGTGCATTAATGCACGTACATGCAATCAGTCTATGTATATAAGCTAATCTTATGTATATAAGGACACCCACAGACAGCTTGTGTTTTTATAGGATTGCATTTATATTTATATTTCTTGTGTTTTTCATGCTGCATCAGACTTGGAGTGGCAATCATTTCATTCTCCTTTACATTCATGTACTGAAGAATGACAATAAATAATCTTAAATCTGGATCTTCAATCTTGAATCTGGAATCTTCAATCTTCTCCCGTGATCTGAGCCCAAATGTAGTCTGACTGTCCAGCACAGTGCAGTATGAGAAGTAACACATTTAGAAGACACCTTATATTCCTTATACTTGTATACACCTTGTATTCTGACTGGGTAGTCTCCAATCTGCTGACATGAACATTGATTTCTCAAACTTCTGGTCATGCCGCCCCTCCCCCCCCCGCCCCCACCTTCACCATTCCCCATCCTCTTTTCCCTCTCTCACCTTATCTCCTTGCCCACCCATCGTCTCCATCTAGTGCTCCCTCCCCCTTTTCTTTCTTCCATGGCCTTCTGTGCTCTCCCATCAAATTCCCCCTTCACCAGCCCTGTATCGCTCATCAATCAACTGCCCAGCTCTTTACTTCACCTCACCCCTCCTGGTTTAACCTTGTATTTCTCCCTCCCTTTCCCCTCACCTTTTAAATGTACTAATCTTTTTTTCTCCAGTCCTGCTGAAGGTTCTTGACCCGAAATGTTGACTGTACTCTTTTCCATAGGTGCTGCTGCCTGACCTGCTGAGTTCCTCCAGCATTTTATGTGTTGCTTGGATTTCTATATCTGCAGATTTTCTCTTGTTTTACATTTAGAAGAGATATCAATTTACTTGGGCTCACAGGTAGTATTGTGGTTAGCTCAGTTCAGGCATTCCTGAATTTGTGTTCAATTCTGGCACTGTTCTGTATGGCCTTGCATGGAATGCATTCTAATCACCTCTGCTGGCATCTCATTCTGTGTGATGGAGTTGGCCTACAGGTCACAACAAACCTAGGAAGAAAAGACTGAGTGTTGTCACTTTCTCTATATCTCTCATGATTTTATACACCTTCATAAAGTCACCATCAGTTCTTCACAATCTAAAGTCCTGGCTTGCCTAACCTTTCCCTGAGTCTTGGCAACAACATCATAAATGGCAGAAACCAGCCTCCTTTCACCATCTCAGTAAAGCAGGCAGCGTGATCAAAGACACCACCCATCACAGACATTTTCTTTTCCCATTGGGCAGAAGATACAAAAGCCAGAAAGCACGTGCCACCAGGCTCAAGGGGTAGCATTGCTATCAGACTCTTGTATAATAACATGGACTCTTGACCTCATAATCTACTTGTTATGATCTTACATTTTATTGTTTATCTGCCCTGCACTTCCTTTCTAGTTTTTACTTTGTATTTGTTCTACCTCAGTGCATGGTGTAATGATTTGATCTGTATGAACAGTAGGCAGGATGACTTTTCACTGTATTTTGGTACATATGGCAAAAATAAACCAACACCAAAAGCTTAACAGTGCCTTTCTTACAGCAGCGTAACCAAAATATTCCAAGTGCAGAATCACTGCGAACGTAGTTTGACAAACTGAAGTTCATAAGAAGGCAGGAAATTCATTGCATTTTGGATTGATTAATGCCGTTAGAAGAACATTTCTCACATTTCTTTTATACTTTGCTTCTTTCATGATTTTGATATAAATAGATTTCTTGTGTTGTTTGGTAATTGTGCATAAAATGGATTTCAAGTCATATATATAGCCTCATCAGTTCTACTTCCTCAGTTCCAAGCCAGTGTATTGAAGTAACACCCAGAATACAGTAAATCAACACACCCAGTAGAAGAAGCTAAATGCATTTAATGTCATTGACAGGAGGAACACTGGAGTAGCAAGCACTTCAGCTGCCTCATAGCTCTAGCAGACTAGGCAAGGTCCTGATATCCCATACTGGCCTCCTTATCTAAGTAAGGATGTGCTGGCATTGGGGAAGGTCCTGAAGAATGTTCACAGGAATGATCCCAGGAATGAAAGGGTTAAAGTATGAGGCATGTTTGGTGGCTCTGGGCCTGTACTCACTGGAGTTTAGAAGAATGAGGGAGAATCTCATTGAAATCTATCGAATATTGACAGGCCTAGACAATGGATGTGGAGAGCATGTTTCCAATAGTGAGGGAGTCTAGGACCAGCGGGTACAGCCTCAGAACAGAGGGACGTCTATTTATAACACAGGTGAGGAGGCATTTCCTTACCCAGATGGTGAATCTTTGGAATTCATTGCCTCAAATGGGTGTCGTGACCAAGCCATTGGGCATATCTAAAATGGAGGTTGATAGGTTCTTGATTAGTGAGGACATCGAAGGTTGCAAGGAGAAGGCAGGAGGGGGAAAATAAATCAACCACGATGTAATGGTAGAGTAGATTTGTTGGGCTGAATTGCGTAATTCTGCTACAATGTCTTATGTTCTTGTGGAATTTGTGTTCTTCCTTTGTAGCTACATTGAATTTTCCCAGGAGGACTGGTTTCCTCCCACAGCTCAAAGATACCCTCATTAGTTACTGTACTTTGCCCCTAGTGTGGATGCGTGATGAAATGAAGTACAGGTAAGAGGGACCGTGTTGCAGGGAAATAAGTGAGTATGTGGGATTGTTTGGATTTCTCTGAGAGCTGACACAGACAGGATGGGCCAAATGGATTCCTTCTATGTCATAGTAAAATGTGAATAAGAAAATATTAAGGACATCAATTTTCTTCACTTGATGCTGCTCAATGGTTGTTCTGGCAGTGTGCTTTGGGCTGGTGACCTGCTGAAAGGCAAACCTTCTTCCCTCTTTAAGCTTTCTGGCAGAGACTAGCAGGTTTTTCTTTATCCAGCATCTCTCTGTATTTAGCAACATCCATCTTCCCATCAGTCCTGACCAGATTTCCAGACCCTGCTGCTGAAAAGCATCCTCAAAGCATGATGCCACCTTCACCACACTTCACAGCAGGGATCATGTTACTTGGCTGATGCACAGTGTTAGATTTACACCACATGTACTGCTTAGTGATGACATCAAAACATTTCACTTTAGTTTCATCTGTCCACAAGACCTTCTTCCACATCCTTACAGTATCTTCGAAGAAACGCTTTGCAAAACATTTACAGCTTTTTGTTAGCCAGGGCTTCTTCCTTGCCAGTCTTCCATAAATACCCTTTTTGTGCAAGGACTTGTGGAGCCATGAACTCCATCTCCAGTTGCAGCCATTGACTTCTGCAGGTCACTCAGAGTGACTGTTGTCATCACAGTAGCCTCTCTTCCAAGTGCCATTCTTCTCTGGTGACTTAAGTTTAGAGGCGCAGCCTAACGTAGGTAGTGTGGCTGTGGTTTTATATTTTTTCTACTTTTTCAGGATACAGTACACTGAGCTCCATTCCTTTAGAGATGTTCCTGTACTCTTCCATAAATCTGTGTTATCAGTTCCCTGACTTGTCTTGAACATTCTTTTGTCATCATTTTGGTTTGGTTTCTTGACAATCCATCATACCTTACAGAGAGAAGGGGTAGTTATTCTTATGAATTCATTGAAAAAATGTGATCCTCCAATTTTCTACCTCAACACATTGGCTGAGTTGATATGGTAATACAGTGCACCTGAGGAAAGTTAGCATAGTAAATAGAAAGGGAATGAATACTTACTCAGCCTCACAATTTTGGTTTTTAATTTTTAGTAAGTTGTTGACAGGTTTGGGATTTTTGTTTGATTTGACGTGATGCAGAATGTTTCGTAAATTAGCTGAAGATTCCTACACCGATATATTTAAAATTTAGAAAACAACAGTAAAATGTGTAAATAGGTGTGTGGGCTGAATACTTTTACTTTTTCAACACTCTGTATCAGATGTTGTCTGTTGGATATTCATGGTTCAGTGTGTCTCTAACCTGTAAGTTTACATAATCAATCACTACATTCGTAGTGTGGAGGAGCTACTGCGCAGGATTAAAAAAAGCTGCAGAAAGCTGTAAACTCAGCTTGCTCTACTATGGTCACTAGCACATAGGACACATTCAAATGGTGATGCCTCAAAAATATGGCATCCATTATTCAAGATACCCATTACCCAGGATCTGCCCCCTTCTCATCAAAGAGCAGGTACAGGAGCCTGAAGACACACGTTCAATGTTTCAGGAACAGCTTCTTCCCCTCTGCTATCAGATTCCTGAATGGACATTGAACCCATAAACACTACCTCAGTATTTTCCCCCCTGTATGCTCTACTTATTTTATTTAATATACATAAATATACATTCATTGTAATTTATAGTTTTCATTATAATATATTGCAATATACTGCTGCCACAAAACAACAAATTTGATGACATATGCCAGTTATATTAAACTTGGTTTTGATTCTGTAAATTAAAGGGCCAGATACAGGGACATCTGAATGAACAGTGTATCTCTGCATCCATTAAACAACAACCATTGCCTATCTCAAGCACACATGGTATAAGGTCCAGTTGCAAGGTATACGAGATTGCCAATAGTATGATTTTGACAATAGGGAATTGATAATTGCAACTTCATACATCTGAATCAGTTCAATGACCCTAGGAAAAAACACAAGAGTGCTCAATTTAATGTTTTAAACAATTTTAAGCTGTTTGATTAACTGTTCTGGCAATCAGAAACATAAATCTGTTGATCCTTTGATCTTCTATGTTTCCTATATCTTTGGAGATCTCTTTTAATATCAAGTAATGCATTGCTCTCATCGACCTTCATCAAAAATAAAAAGAAAATTCCTTTCAAGTTTGTTAACTGCGACTTTCCGGAAATAAATCCACAATGTTTTAGCTATGTAAACCCATACCAGACCAAAGTGTATTGCTGAACTCTCAAAAACTGTCAGGGCATTCTCGGATGGGTCCTAAGCTTCAGCTGTCTGAGGTCTACCAATTATCATCTTGTGGTGGAGAGGGGTGTGAGTTCCTGAGATCCCTTGAGCAATGCCATCTGGTGTTTAGCTCTTGGTGGGGTCACCCACGGTGGTAAGGTCAAGGGGCAGGCTCCAGACAAAGAGCAATCCGACAAAGAGCAACCCAACCAAGACCTCAACGGTGGAGTAGGAGGAAGATATGACATATCACAACAGCCGTGAAGGCTGAAGTGGGCTACACTTAGGGATGGGTGCTCAGTCACCTTGTACTCCATGCCACGGCACCCTAATTGAGATCTGTCAAGGACTGTATGGTGGCTGCCCATGGTTCAATATCCCCACATAAAACAAAGTCACACACAGGATGCTCTATTAAAGGAACCTATCCTAACATCACACTTATGTGGATCCTGGATTAGCCTCTACAACTACCTGAGAAACCTCCAATAGACAACTCCTTTGGGGAACACCTTACCCGACTCAAGTGATGGCACTACTAACTGTACAGGATCTGGTCCACTTTACTAAATGCCTAATTAGGTATGAGGATCCAAATGTTCAGCACTCTAAACTTAGGCAACTCTTTCAAATGAAGATGCAAGAGACTACTGATGCTGGAAGCTAGAGCAATGAGCAATCTGCAGGAGGAGCACATTGGGCTGAGAAGCAACTGTGGGAGGAAAGAAATCATCAAGATTTCAGGCCAAAACCCAGGGCTTCAACCCTAAACTTCCACTATGCAAATCCTCCCACTGATGCTGCTCTAACAGCTGAGATTCTCCAGCAGGTTGCTTGTTACTTCTGAAGTAATTTGATGGGTGGCAACTAAAAGTAAGAATCATTTTCTTGTAGAGTAAGCATTGAATGATATGACAAAACTCAATACATCACAGGAACTAGCCTCCCCTCTATGGACTCAGTCTATACTTCTTGATGCCTCAGTAAAGCAGCCCATAAAGACTAAACCCACACTGGACATTCCCTGTCCTTCCCTCTCCCATCAAAAGATACAAAAGCCTGAAATTATGTACCTCCAGGTTCAATAGTTTCAACCACACTGTTATCAGATGCTTGAACTGATCTCTTGTGCAATAAAATGGATTCTTGGGTTCATAATCTACCTTGTTTATTGCCTGTTTGTTATTATTATTATTTCTTCCTTTTTGTATTTGCAGTTTGTTGTCTTTGGTTAAATGCCCAGGAAGGTGTGGTCTTTCATTGATTCTATTACTCCATTATGGAGTTATTGAGTATGCCTGCAAGAAAATGAATCTCAGGGTTTATATGGTGACATTATTGTGACTTGATGATAAACTTACTTTAAAATTTATTATTATCTTGCACTTTAGCTTTTACCTGCACTGGACTTTTTCGATAGCTTTTACAGCTTATTCTGCATTGTTTTTGCATTAACCCAGCTCATCGCACTGTGTAATGAATTGATCTGTATAAATAATATACAATACAATTTTTCCCTGGATCTCAGTACACCAGTTCCAACACACATAGCAAAACATACAATAGCTCTGTTTTCAAGTTCTGGAAAGTGCCATTGCGTAAAAGTCAACACGTGGTTTTCTATGGAACCAATGAAGTGAATCTGGATGGGCATATCAAACTTTTCCCAACAAATATTCACTTCCCAGTGTTTCTTCCAAATTTTATTTGATGTACGCTTTATTTGTAAATTCAGATTGAATCACCTGAACAGCAGTCAACTTCAAAATTCCTATTGTCCATCTTTTGATGAAGCCCTTGCTTGTTGATTTGTGTATGGTGCTAATAATGTGCAAATTGGCCTAGGAAAATACAGTAAGGAAAAGATGCCCCATTATTTGCAAACCACCACAAGATAACTGCTAATTGGTGCTGGGTTGCATCTAAGCTTTTGAAAGCAGCACCTTGTGATCAGCTTGTGACCAAGGTGTTATTTGCATGAGGATGCTATATTTGTGCATTAATTACCCATTAAACTGACCACAAGAACTCACATCTAGCAACTAATTGTGTAAGCATTGTTTTATTAGCATAAACGTAGAAAATAGGTGCAGGGGTAGGCCATTCAGCCCTTCGAGCCTGCACTGCCATTCAGTATGATCATGGCTGATCATCCAACTCAGAACCCTGTACCAGCCTTCCCCCTATACCCCCTGATCCCTTTAGCCACAAGGGCCATATCTAATAGCATGATAATGATTAATTCATGAAATCTGGACCTACTAAAAATCTAAAAAATTGATGTGTGAGAAGTGAAGAATTAAAAGAGTTTTATTCAGAATCAGAATCACATTTAGTATCACTGGCATATGCCATGCAATTTGTTTTGCAGCAGTACATTTTGAAACTATAAATTACAATAAATATATACTGTATGTATAAAAATTAAATGAAATAAGTAGAGCAAAATGAGAGAAAAGAATTATGAGTTAGTGTTCATGGGTTCAATGTCCATTCAGAAATCTGGTGGTAGAGTGGAAGAAGCTGTTTTTGAAACATCGAGTGTGTGTCTTCAGGCTCCTGTACCACCACCTTGATGGAAACAATGAGAAGAGGCATGTCTTAGGTGACGGGTGTCTTTATCGATGAATACCACTCTTTGGTATTTTTGAAGGTGTCCTACTCGTGGGCCAAATGGCCTAATTCTGCTCCTATGTCTTATGGACTTATCCTGGGGAGGCTAGTGCCCATAATGGAGCTCGCTGAGTTTACAACTTTTGCAGATTTTTTGACTCTGTGCATAGCTCCTCCATACCAAATGGTGATACAGCCATATAGAATGGTCTCCACAGTGCATAATCTAATTGTGAATTCTTTATAGAAATTATCACATTTTATGTTATGTTTATTCACTTTTTTCTCTTCTTTCTCTCTCTCTCTCTCTTAACTTATTATTTTTCCCATTGCTTATTTTTCTCTCTCCACCTATTGCCAATGAATTCTGCACGAGAGGTCTTGCTCTGTTGATTTCGTGAAGTCAATACATTGCCTTACCAAGGTCCCAGGTGCACAGTTTCTCACATTCAGCTGTTATCAGCTCCCACATCCAGTAACTCTGTGGGCATACTTGAAACAGGCATACACAAGCTTACTAATTATCAGAGCACTCTGGGAAATTCTAATGGTCATTAATGGACGAACTGCAGAAGTTGCATCTTTGTTCATGCAAAGGATAAAGCTGACAATTCCACATCTGCCAATTTGTCAATGAGAGGAAATCTTCTAGAAACAAGCTCAGTGAAAACTAACAGCCATTCTGATGGGAATGGGTTTTCAAAGTATAGCTCATCAGAAAAGGGCCAATAGCATCACAAAGGACCATACCCACCCTGCTCATGGGCTATTTGTCCCATTTGTAGCATCTAGGCCAGCTCTACTAGACTCAAAAACAATTACTTTACCCGAGCTGTTGATCAATACCTCCACTCACTAACGCACCACTTCACATCCGCAACCACCACTACATTGGTATTGAGGAGTCTGATGGCTTGGGGGAAGAAACTGTTACATAGTCTGGTCGTGAGAGCCTGAATGCTTCAGTGCCTTTTGCCAGATGGCAGGAGGGAGAAGAATTTGTATGAGGGGTGCATGGGGTCCTTCATAATGCTGTTTGCTTTGTGCCCTCTACTGTGCCTGTTGTCTTGTTTATTATTTAGTGTAATGCCTGCTCTATTTTGTGCACTTTGTGCAGTCCTGGATAAGTTTGTAGTCTAGTGCAGTTTATGTGATGTTGTATGTAGTTCAGTGTATTTTTTGTATTGTTTCATGTAGCACCATGGTCCTGAAAAATGTCTCAATTTTACTGTGTACTATACCAGCAGTTATGGTCAAAATGACAATAAAAGGTGACTTGACTTGACTTGACTTGATTTCCTGTTAGTCATCTTATGTACAGATGCTCCTGTGCCTAGCATCACTGTTGGACAAACAATGAATCTATGTATAAGTTAGCTTGTGGTATTTATATTCATTGTGCTTTTTATTATTGTGTTCTTTATCTTACTGTGATTTTGTGCTGCCTTGTATCTGGAGTAACAATTATTTGTTCTCCTTTACAGGTAATGACATTATTGCTCTGGAAATGACATTAAACAATCTTGAATCTTGAATGCATTTGTTATGGGAAGGTCATATCTGACTAATTTAATAAGAGCTTTTTGATGAGGGTAATTAACAGCAACAAGTAATGATGTTCAAGTTAATCTGATTGGGAATGGATTGCGACATGGGATTAATTAAATTACTTTGGAGAAGTGTAACATAGGGCAAGCTCCGGCTTTCTGCATTTTTCTTTTTCTGCAAGTCAGTATTTCAATGCCCTGCTCCACTGAATTGAGTTGACAATTTTTAATCAGTATTGCGGCATCTTGTTTTTATCTGTACATGTTTATTAACAATGTGAAGGAGAGATAATAAACCTCGGAATACGCCTTGGGAAATTCAGTTTCTTGTTCATCTGTCACAGCTGGAATAAAATTTCACCTGTCAAGTATTTTTCCCACAACTGTTGATTGTGAATTGTAATGCCCTTAGACTAGGCTGTGCAAGTGTATAAACTTAAACTCCTTTCTTTTAATGCTAATTTCTATGCAACTTCCAACTTTAGAATTCTAGGCTGCAGTATCACCATGTTTTAATATTTTGAGCTTGTCCTGTTTGTATAAGTTTCAAGTTACAAATTTGATTTACGTTCAACAGTACATGAATATAGCCAAACTAAACCGTGTTCTTCCGGGGCCAAGGTGCAGGCACATTACCAACAGCATACAGCACATTGCAAAGAGCAATTTGCACATATGCTTACTATTTCAGAAAAATGTACAGTCACAAAGAGAAACAACAATAGTGTAGCCTGAGTCACTGAGTTGTCCTGGTCCAGCTTGTCTTCCACCGAGCGAATATTGAAGAACAGCACCAAGCAAACACTGGACGGCAGCACTGAAGGGAGGTCCCATATCTGTCTCTTGACTTGCATGCACTGTTAAGTATCTGAAAAGATGAGTGAATCTGCAAATAGCACCATTATTTTTCTTTGATACTTGTGGATACTTATTATCACAGTAGAAGTCACCTGCACAGAATATGAACAGCATGGCATAATCTGGCAGGGATAAAAGCCTCCCATTACATCTAAATGGGTAGAGTCATGTCTTTAATATTATAAACTGATTTGCAGAAATATCAGAGTAAGAGAAGATGTATTATCTTGATGGCCTTTTAAAACATTGCCAGTGATGTTTATATTAGAATGTTGTGATGGGGATAGGGGCAGAATTTGGTTCATCTCCTCTGTACCTACTCCCAAGCACCTTAAACCTGTGCCCTCTTGTGGCAGCCATTTCAGCCCTGGGAAAATGCCTCTGACTATCCACACGATCAATGCCTCAACAAAGATACTCAAAAAGTTCTACAGATGTACTGTGGAGAGCATTCTAACCGGCTGCATCACCACCTGATCTGTGGGGGCTACTGCACAGGATCGAAGTAACCTGAAGTAAATTATAAACTTAGTGAGTTCCATCATGGCACTACCTTCCATAGTATTCAGGCCATCTTCAAAGAGTGATGCCTCAAAAGGCAAGGTCCATCACTAAGGACTCCATCACCCAGGTCATACCTTGTTCTTTTGCTACCATCAGGAAGGAGGTACAGAATCCTAAAGTACACACTCAATGATTCAGGAACACCTTCTTCCCCTTCACCATTTGATTTCTGAATGGACGTTGAACCCATGAACACTACCTCACTAATTTTTAAAATTTCTCTTTTTTTGCATTGTTTTATAATATATATTTATATATATATATATATATTCTTACTGTAATTCACAATCTTTTTCTCTATTATTATGTATTGCATTGCACCGCTGTTGCAAACTCAACAAATTTCATGACATATGCCAAAGTTATTAAACTTGATTCAGACTCTGATTCAGTGATGGAGGTAATAGACAGAGCAGGTTGTGGAATAATAGTTGATCAAATTAACTGCTGGGGGAAGAACCATTTAAGATTATGTGAATTTCTTTTTATATATACAATAGCTCTATATCGCTTTCCAGAAGGGAGCGTTTGGAAAAGACAGTTTGTAGGGTTGATAAATGGAATGACCTGCAGAGAAAAGTGTTGAGGCAGGTATAATAATGACCCTCAAAAGAGATTTGGATAGGTGAATGAACAGGAGAAGTTTCGAGAGATATGGATCAAACGTGAACAAGTGGGACTAGTCTGCTGGGTGTCATATTTAACATGGATGAGTTGGGCTGAAGGGCCTTTTTGTATGCTGTATTACTCTATGACTCAGCTGTTCTCAGATAGCATCGGAAAGGATTGCGGCAGCAAGTCTAAGAAGAGTCATGGTGGCCTCAACCTGTGTATTGCGATTCCACCTAATTATAACTTTGTTTTCCAGACATTAGAAAGTTTAGCTTAAGTGAAATAAAAGTAATACGTTCTGAACTAACTGACTCTCGGTTCTGTGTGAGTATTGATCCCTGGAGTATGATTTAAATGACTAGAAATTAGGTAAATGGAGCATAATGTTTCTCCAAACACCCCAGGGGAGAAATTTGTCTTGAGTCTCTACCAGCAACACACTGCTAGTCAGACTCACCTCCATGCTTTCGGTTATATTTTTAATGCAATATGTGAGGTGCATCCAATGGTAAGTTTTTTACGCAGAGAGTGGTGAGTGTGTGGAATGGACTGCTAGCAACGGTGGTAGAGGTGGATACAATAGGTTCTTTTAAGAGACTTTTGGATAGGTACATGGAGCTTAGAAAAATAGAGACAACCTCTAAGGTAGGGACATGTTTTGCTGTAGGTTTTCTGTGTTTCTATGTTTTCTATGTACCAAATCTTCACGAACTCCTAATGAAATATAGCAGCTATTGTGCGGCCTTTGTAGCTGCATCAATACATTGAGTCCAGGTTAGATCCTCAGAGATAGTGACACCCAGGAACCTGAAGTTGTTTACTCTTTTCATTTCTGATCCCTCTATGAGGACAGGTGTGTGTTCCCTCATCTTACCTTTTCTGAAGTACACAATCAGTTATTTGGTCTTACTGATGTTGAGTGCAAGGTTGTCGCTGTGACACCACTCAACTACATGATATTTCTCACTTCTATGCACTCTCTCATCATCATCTGAAATTCTGCTACCAATTGTTGGATCATCAGCATCTACTGGTTAGGAAGTCAAAGATCCAGTTGCAGAGGGAAGTACAGAGGACCAGATTCTGGAGTTTTTCCAATCAGAACTGTAGGAAAGATTGTGTTAAATGCTGAGCTGTAGTCAATAAACAGCATTCTGACACAAGTGTTTGTATTGTCCAGGTAATCCAAGGCTGCATGTAGAGCCAATGAGATGACTGCACTGTAAGCACTTCAAACAACTTTTTTATAATGCTATTTACAATGCTAATACATACTGGCATTTATGCATTTATGCAATTTCATTCCATTTATAATTCTTGAAAGTTGTTGTTTTTTGCTTCACGGCACACCCTGACCAATACACCACAGCAAATTTCTAAAACATGTAAATATATATGGTGAATAAAGCTGATCTATTATTTATGCCCCAACATCAGCATGAAGAAAATGTCTTTCAGATCCCTTTTAAATCTTTTCTCTCTTACCTGTTCTCTTTCAACTCTCTGTCTGCTGGAAAAATTAAAGGACTATATCTGTTGAAATTTTGCATGGAAATTGATGCACATAAAAACTTCTCCTCATCTTTTCAACATCTTTTTTCTAAACTTCTGTAATTTACTTTCTCCAATTATCAAATTCCTGCCAGCAGACACTTTCTTGTTCTTTGTTTTGTCAAAACAATTGCAGAAAACCTCATTAGCCATCTTTTCTGGAGAAAAACCTCAGCCACTCTGATCTCTGCATTGGTGTGCAGTCCTTCATCTTTTGGGACGTGGGAGAAAATGGGAGCACTTGGACAAATCCCAGGTAGTCCATGGAAAAACATGCAAACTCAAAGCAGATAGCAATAAGGTCTGGATTTCTGGTGTGGTGAGGTAGTATCCCTATGTGTATCCTCATGCAGAGGCAATGCCCTCTCCACCATTGAGTACATTTATATGGAGCACTGTCACAAGAAAGCAACATCCATCAGCAAAACCCCCCACCATCCAGGGCATGCCCTTTTCTTGCTACTACCATCGGCCAGGAAGTGCTTGGGTACCCACATAACCATCAGTCTCTTGAATCAGTACTCACCATACTCTGAATCCTGACAAAGGGTCTCGGCTTGAAACGTCGACTGCACCTTTTCCTAGAGATGCTGCCTGGCCTGCTGTGTTCACCAGCAACTTTGATGTGTGTTGCTTGAATTTCCAGCATCTGCAGAATTCCTGTTGCTCACCATACTCTGAACTGATCCTATAACCTAGAGAAGGACTCTTTATAATTCATGTTCTCAGTATTATTTTTATTTGCAATTTGTCTTCTTTTGCACATTGCTGTCAGTGGTTGTCTGTTCACATATAGTTTTTCATAAAGACTATATGTGTTCAAAGAGAACACTTTTTCCCCTAGTTCCTTCAAGAAAATTAATGTCAAAGTGGTATAAGGTAGCATATGTATATTTTGATAATAAATTTACTTTGAACATTGAATTTTATTCTGCCAAATTTACAAATTCATAACAGAGACTCTCTGTCTCTTTCTTCCTGCACATCCTGTAAAATCAATGCCATTTAGTTTGTGTTACTTACATTTCATTAAAGTTTCTGGTTGAGAATATCTAGCCATAGAGTCATCAAGGGATACGGAACAGAGACAAGCACTTTGGCCTAATGAATCTACATTAACTGTCCACTTTTATTTACACCATTCCTACATCAATCTCAAGTTTTATTCTTCCAATTTTTTCATCAACTCCTTGCAGATTTTACTGGTCACCTACACATTAAAAGCAATTTACAGTGGCTACTTAACCTCAATTATACTTTTGGGCATATTGGAAAAACGTGGAACACCTAGACAAACCCTATTACATCAGTGGGAAAATGAACGAGCTCCACACTGACAGTACTAAAGGTGAGGACAGGACCTAGGTCTCTGGCACAGTTCAAGATTATTTAATGTAATTTCCAGCACAGAAGTGTAAAGGAGACAAAATAATTGTTACTCCAGATCAGATGCAACACAAAAAACACAATAAGATAAAGACCACAAAAATTAAAAAATGCAATAAATTAGATAGCTTATGTACATAGATAGATCTAATGTCCATAAAGTGGCACTAGGCACAGGTATGTCTGTACATAAGGTGACAAACAGGAAATAATTAAGTAGTGGTTGTTGGGGATATGGAGGGGTGTGCTACTGGGTGGAAATGCTGATCAGCCTTACTGCTTGGGAAAAATAACTGAGACTGTAGATCATTGCGTCATTGTGCATTCATATCTTCAACAGAAAAAGATTTAACTAGCTATTGGTTTATTTATTGATCCTACACAGACTGAAGTCAAATGATTAGGTATATTCTCCTTCCTAGCATTTGCCAGTGGTAATGAGATCTTGCGTGAACTTGATCAATGTCTGCTTCTCTGATGGTCATTTTAAGATACCATCATGTTAGCCTTTCAGGGTTGTTCCATAAACTGTATGCAACATTCTTGCTTCACACTGTGTATGGTTAATAATTTCATATTGCTACTGAGCTACAATTAAACACAATTTCAGATTTTTATTACAAGCTTTTTACATGTTACAACTTGGAAGGCAAAACTATCTTGGTTGTGGATAAAATAACATTCATTGAAACATGCACAAAACTGTCCTATAAGATTTTGAGGTGACTCAGTGGGTTAGATGCTCTACACTGTTCTAACAGCCAAGGAATATAGAACTAACAAATATAGTCAAGGATATATACAGTGAATGTCCATTTATGATTTGGAGTATATTTTTTGTTTAAAGGGTTGTAGCTTCCTTTGCAGAGATGTGTTAATACTGAGTCATGGAATGTAAGAATAAAACAGAAAATAGAACAGGAATAGGCCTTGCAGCCCCCCTTGTCTGTGCCAATCATAATGCCAATTTAAACTGTGCATCTGCCTGCATGTGGTCTATATCTCCCTATTTTCCAAGCTCCTAAGTATTGTTTATTTACCTGTTTGCACCACTTCTCCTGGTAGCATGATCCTATCAACCATCAACTTCTGAGTAAAATGTTTGCGGCATAAACCTCAGTTAAACTTTCCCCTTACATTACATGGGTTATTGGACTACAGAAGAATCAAAGAATCCAGCAGGACAAAGGTTTACATGCTGGTTCATACTCGAACATTGAACATAGAGTAGTGTAGCACAATACAGGCCCTTCGGCCAGCAATGTTGTGCTGACTGTTTAACCTTGTCCAGGGCCAACCTAATGCTTCCATCCCAACAATCTCTTCATTTCTCTTTCATCCAGAAGCTTATTTAAGATTTCTTAAATATCTCCATTGTATCTGTCTCTACTACCACCCCTTTCCATCTACCTATGACTCTCCAGAAAAATCCTACCTCTGATTCCTCCAATCACCTCTGATTCCGTGCTGAACAACTGGCTGATGTACTTAGGAGAATTTTCAATCTGTCTCTATCTCAGGCAATGGTCTCCAAGTGCCTGAAGTCAGCCATCATAATGCCTGCCCCGCAGAAAACAAACATCAACAATTTGAATGACTATCGTCCGGTTACCATCATACCAACAATAATGAAGTGCTTTGAGAGATTGGTCCTGTCCCACATTAAAGCCACTATCCCTGCTACACTGGACTCACACCAGTTTTCCTATAAAGCAAATAGGTCTGCAGAGGATGCCATCTCATTAGCTCGTCAAACTGCCCTGGCGCACCTGGAGAGAAAGGGCACATACGTGAGGATGTTGTTTGTTGATTATAGCTCTGTTTTTAATACTGTCATCCCCAGCAAGCTCATCTCCAAACTCCACCAGCTAGGCCTCAGCTCATCACTCTGCAAATGGGTCCTAAATTTCTTGTCAGAGCGTTCACAGGCAGTGAGACTGGGCCCTCACCTGTCCTCCACTACTATCTTGAACACTGGTACACCACAAGGTTGTGTATTGAGTCTCATACTCTACTCCCTCTTCATTTACGACTGTATACTTGCATTTAACACCAATACCATGGTCAAATTCGCAGAGGAAAGCTACAAGCATCTGTAAGGACAATACACACCCATGCAATCATCTGTTTGAACTTCTTCCATTCCTCAGACGTTATAAGATTTTCTATGCCCGCACTTCCAGACTGAAAAATAGCTTTAACCCCAGAGCTATAATTGCTCTGAACCAATCAATCAAGCATCATCCATAAATTTGTTATGTTGCTACTTTAATACTGGTTTTATGGCTGTCATGCATCTGAGTTGTGCTTTTGTACTGCTGGACATTGCTTGTACTGGCTGGTTACTTGATTTTATTCATTGTTTATTCATTTTATTTGTTGTTTTATAGCATTGAGTATGAGAGTTGCAAGCTCATTTTTGCTGTATTGGTGCATTACCTTGTACTATGCAATGACAATACAATTATTTCATTTCATTTTATTTCACTTTAATATTGTTCCCTTTTGTATTAGCCATTTCTGCCCTGGGGAAAAAGGGACTCTATCTATGCCTCTTATCATCTTGTATCCCTCTATCAATTCACCTCTTATCCTCTTCATTCCAAAGAGAAAGGCTCTAGCTCACTCAGCTATTGGATGGTGGAATCAGATTTTAAGATTATTTGCCTACTCTTCCTAAAATGTCTAATTTTATCCCTAGAAATTTTATGTTTCAGACATTGATGGTTGTATTTTCATGATCCTGACTCTTGCTTATTTTTCTTCTTTGGAAGTCATCCTGTGTTTTATATTTTCACTGTGAGACAACTCAAAGAGTCATAGAGCAATATAGCATGGATAAAGGCCATTAAGCCCAACCAGTCCATGTTGACCACATTGTCCATGTAGCTGGTCCCAAATTCCTGCAGTCAGCCCATATCCCTCCATGTACCTATCCAAACTGTGGCAGTTTCTTCCATATACTCAACATCCTCTGTGAGGAAATCTTTCCCCTCTCTCTCTATAACTATTCGCCCTAGTTTTGGATTTCCTTACTCTGGGAGAAGATTCAAGATTCAGAATTGTTTAATGTTATTTGCAATACAGAAGTGCAAAGAAGGATTGTTTCTCTGGATCCAATGCAACACAAAGAAAAACACACATGGATCGGCACAATAACCCAGCAAGTAGTACAGTTGTCTGGTAGCCCCAGGGATGGTGGTTCAGCCCTGAGTTTGATACTCTTTGTGTGCAGTCCTCTACATAATCATATGGAACTCCTCTGGCTGCTTTGACTTCTCCCTCATTCCCAAAATCATACTGGTAGGTGAACTGGCTGCTGTGAAAAGTATCTCCAAAGTTACATTACTAGCAACTGTGACAGGGAATGTTTTACAGGAGCAAGGGGACCCATCATCAGGCACACATATTCTAAAAGGTGTTGGAAAAGGCCTATAATATCATGGATCTCACCAGCTCTGCTCATGGACAGTTTGTCCCACTCCCATGCGGGAGGAGGCTACGTAGCATCCACACCAGGATTGCCAGACTTGTTGTCAAACAGATACTTTCCCCAAGCATTAAAGTCGACGAATACCTCCACCCACTAACTCACCCATGTCAGAGCCACCTTATGTACAGTACAGACTCCCTTGTGCCTAGTACACTTCATGGACATACGATCACTCTATATGCTAGTTATGCATTTATATTTATTATGTTTTTATTAATATTATGCTGTTTATCTTATTGAGTAGATTTTTTTGTCCTGTATTGGATCCAGAGTAACAATTATTTTGTTCTCTTTTACACTAGTGTACTGGAAATGACATGAAACAATCTTGAATCATGAAGGGAATGAAACTATTGCAATTCAACATGGATCTGCTGGGTAGCTGGCTGCCTCTGTGTTGCTGCTAGTGTAAGAATATAATAAGTGCATAATAATGACGGTTGCTTTACTCTTAAACACATAATTAAGGAGTTTGTAGTTTTTCTCTCTTCTACGTTGCTATTTAATTGAGTAAACAATGTTCCATTTGTTTCCTTTTAAATCTAAAGGAAACTCCTTTCAAGATAGATGTTGAATTAATATCCATTCAATTAAGAGTTCAACATACAGGATTGAAAGAACTGATAGCCTATGTAAGCTAACAAAAAGTAACCAGGTTAATACCAACATTTTAAAGAAAGGAACAGGCAGGGAGATAAGAAGTTTGGAGGTCACCTATCAATGTTTTCAAACAGAACAAATACGGTTCTGATTCAGTTAGCATGCTTCTATCGGAGAGGCTGTATAGTTGCAGTAATTGGTATGTGAATGACTCGTCCCATCTACGAATTGCTGCAGGGGTTTCAATTTGCCATGTGTTATCTCATGCAGTTGACTTAATAACAAAATAATACAGAAAGGGAAAGAATGTTTCAATATCTCTCTTTCTCAGCATCTCTCTCTGGAACTCTTAATTCATGTTTAAACAGTAAAAAAACATTTCAAAGTTACTGTTGGCAATGTAAATATTTGAATTAAAAACAGAAAACGCACTGGCAGCACTCAGTAGATCAGACATCATGCGACAAAAGAGAGACAAGGTTAACATTTCAAGATGAAAACCCTTCATCAGAACTGGGAATGAGAGCAAATAAGTTAACTTTAGTGTGTGGATAGGACAAAGAGAATATAGGGTCAGAGTTATAAGGACAGAATTACCATGCTGATCAGCTGCTGGTAAAGTCATCCAGTTGAGAAGTTAAAGAGAGCAGAGAGAGAATATGAGCAAAGGTTCACGTTCCATGAAGAGAGGGCAGTTTGAGTCAGAGAACAAGATGTCTGCAGAAAGTGGTGGATAAAACCCAGTCTAACACAGGCAAAGCCATCCCCACTATTAAGTACATCTACAAAGAGTACTGCCACAAGAAAGCTGCATCCATCATCATGGACCCTCACCATCCTGCCCATGCCCTCTTCCTCTTGTTGCCAGTGGACATGAGCTACAGCAACCTTAGCTTCCCACAGACCAGATTCAGGAACAGTTATTAACCAACAATCTTCAGCCTTCTGAACCAGCGTGGATAACTTCACTCGCCTCAATGCTAAACTGAATCCACAACATTTATAAGACTACAATTCATGCTCTCAGTATTATTCACTTATTTTTGATTTGCACAGTGCATCTTCTTTTGCATGTTGGCTGCTTGTTTCTCATAAATTCTATTTCTTTATTTTCCTATAAATACCTGCAAGAAAATGAATCTCAGGGTATTATATGGTGACATACATGTACGTTGATAATAAATTTACTTTGAACTTTGACTTTGTCAAAGGATCATAACAGTTGTGAGATGCCTGACAGGTTTTTCATGATAATGGGCAGGAACAAAAGTTAAGCTAATATTACAGATGAATAACCAATAGTTGAACAGGATACAAACTTGAAAAGAGAGTTACTTGAAGTTGTAGAATTTAATATTGAATCTGGCAGGCTGCAACATCCCCAGACAGAAGACACCTCAAGCTTACATGGGACTTCTTATCACAGACAGACTGGTCAGAGTGAAATGGAAAATTAAAGTCGAAGACAACTGCAAAGCAAGACTGAGCGCAAGAAGTCACCCAATCTGCTTTTGGCTTCTTCATTGAGAGGTGATGGCACTGCATGTACAAAATGCAGTTTGTAGGTTAGGAGAAATATGAAATGTTGCTTCATCTGTTTGGAAGATGGGAAGAAATCTGGTAAAAGGATAGATGTGGACTCTCCAGTAATCCTATGAGGAAGTGCGCTTTGCAGGCAGCAGCACTAAGTAACTCCAGAACCCATCATCATGAAATATAAATGAAAATAACCATGCTGTGTGGAAAAAAACACATCATGACTACAATGGGCTAGTCTGAGGAGGAAAATTTCACGTTTCTCTCTCTGATTACACAACTTTCAAGGACGCTACCACTCAAGTTCTCAGTATTATTGATTTATTATTTATGATAGTGATGGTGGCTATGCTTATTTTTTTCTACATTTGCACAAATTGTCTTCTTTTACACATTGGCTGATTTTAGTTGTGTCTATGTGTGTAGTTTCTCATTGGTTCTATTGTATTTCTTTGCTCTACAGTGAATGCCCGTAAAATTAACCTTAGAGCCATATATGGTAATATATACTGTGACGAGAATACACATAAAATTAAGATGTTTGCTGGCCTGGGTTAGCATCAGTGACATCAGCAGTTGGTCTGCCACCTGCCCTCAGGGGAAGGAGAGATAAGGAACAATGGAGCAGCGTCTGGAGATGTGTAATGAAGGGACGTGGGAGAGAGAGCTGTCTGGAGCGGCTCCCCCCTTTGAACCTTGAACTGTTTGAAGTGATGGACAGGCAATGCCCCAGCAGGGGGATAAAAAGGGACAGGTTCGCTAAGGCAGGAGACACACACGCCACCTGAGGTAACGAGACCCTGGAAGCGGTGCGCCTCTCACGAGTGGGTGAGAAGTATCAGACAACGGCCAGGGTGGAAAGGTACGATCAGCAGGAACCCGGTGTGTGTCCGCCCTTGCCTGGGTGCCGGGTTCACTGCAGAGGATCGACCGCATCTGGAGGAGGGGTCACAGTCGGTGACCTCAGGTGACATCACCAAGGAGCCGCCCAAAAGTTGCTTGTGAGCCATCTCGCTGGTCTGTGAGTGAAGCAGTGTCTGAATGATCAGTTGTTCCTGTTCTATCTCTCTCTCCCCCCACGTTGTCCATCGCCATGGCAACGATTACTGCGAACTGAACTACTAAACTGGACTGAACTTTGAGTCACTTTGAAATTTGGTCATTTACCCCTAGACAACGATAGAGCTTGATTGATGCTGTTATCTTAATTCTGTGCACATGTGTGTTTATCATCGCTGAACTGTTGCATTTATTATCCTGTCGATTACTGTGTTGCTTGTTTCTTTAATAAAACTTTCTTAGTTCTAGTACTCCAGACTCCAACTGAGTGATCCATTTCTGCTGGTTTGGCAACCCAGTTACGGGGTACGTAACATAAGTGGGGTTCTCGTCCGCGATTTTGAACGCTAAATTTGGGACGGAGTAATTGATTGGGTTAAAATTCCTGAAAGAAAGAAAAGACAAACAGCAGAAATGGAGGCTGAGGAATTTATAAAGGCGCCGACCTTGGAGGCATTAGAGGATGCCAGGAAATCGGAATTGATAGCTGTGGCCAAATGGTTGAATCTTGCTAAGGTGAAGTCTACAATGAGGAGAGAGGAGATACACAGAGCTATTGTAGAGCACTATGTATCTAAAGGTGTGTTTCCCCAAGGTGAGCTGGGGGTGGTGTCTGTTGAAAAACCTGCTGGAGACGCGGTACAGGTACAGCTTGAAAAACTGAGACTCGAGCACGAGTTCCGGGTACGGCAGTTAGAACACGAAGAGAGAGAAAGACAGTTGGAGAGAGAAGAGAAAGAGAGGGACAGACAGTTAGAGAGAGAGGAGAAAGAGAGGCAATGGGAGCGAGAAGAGAGAGTGAAACAGAGGGAAAGGGAATTTGAGCTGGAGAAGTTAAAGATAAGGGCCGAGCAGGAGCTCGTGCCGAACAAAGGTGGAGGGTTCCGGGCGACCCAGGAGGTTAGGCTGGTTCCCCCATTTGACGATACCGATGTGGATCGGTACTTCCTCCACTTCGAAAAAGTGGCTATAAGTCAGGAATGGCCGAGGGATAAGTGGGCTGTGTTACTTCAGAGTGTACTGAAAGGGAAGGCCCAAGAAGCTTACTCAGCTTTGTCCGCGGAAGATGTCCAGAGGTATGAGGTGGTGAAAGAGGCCATCCTCAGGATTTATGAGTTGGTCCCGGAGGCATACCGGCAGAGGTTCCGGAATGCGAGGAAGCAGTGGGACCGCATGTATTTGGAGTTTGCCCGTGAGATGCAGACATATTGTGAGCGTTGGTGCGCCTCGAAGGGGGTAGAGGGGGATTATGACAGACTGCTACAATTGATCCTGATTGAGCAGTTTAAAGGTTGTGTCCCTGAGGGTATGAGACCCTACCTCGATGAGAAAGAAACGCAAACAACAGGAATTCTGCAGATGCTGGAAATTCAAGCAACATACATCAAAGTTTCTGGTGAACGCAGCAGGCCAAGCAGCATCTATAGGAAGAGGCGCAGTCGACGTTTCAGGCCGAGATGGGGTCTCGGCCTGAAACGTCGACTGCGCCTCTTCCTATAGATGCTGCTTGGCCTGCTGCGTTCACCAGCAACTTTGATGTATGTTGTTTCGATGAGAAAGAGGCAGCCAGGTTAGCCGCAACTGCTAAGTTAGCGGATGAGTATGCGTTGACGCATAAAATGAAGTTTGCCCCGAGTAAAGGCTACCAGAAGGGTAGTCAGGACGGCGGGGAGAGTCCGCCGGAAAAGTCAGAAAGTAAGCCGGGGACTAGTGAAAAGGATAAGGTAGACCGGGAGCAGTCTGGTAGGAAGTCTCCTGGGGTCGTCTGTTATAATTGTGGGAAAGCCGGACACTTTGCGTCCAGGTGCTTTGCCCCAAGGAAGGAGACGGGGAAAGGAAAAGCGGAAATTTTGAATGGCTGTATCGAGCTGTTAACCAAACCGCTAGGGAAGGACAGGTCTGAAAAAGTCCAGGAAGGGCGCGAGAGGTTTATCTCGGCCGGACTGGTGTCAGCGAAGGAGAGGTTAAAACCAGTTCCAGTGCGGATCTGGAGAGACACGGGAGCGTGTCAGTCACTAATACCGAAGAGTGTATTAGAGTTTAGCTCAGAGACCCAGACTGGGGAGGTAGAGGTCAAAGGTGTCGGGGAAGGGACAGAGTCAGTCCCTTTGCACCAGATACACTTACAGAGCAACCTGGTCTCTGGACTAGTCACGATCGGGGTGAGGTCCGAATTACCGATGAAAGACGTGGAAGTCTTGCTCGGTAATGACATCGCCGGAGGAATCGTGTTCCCAGTCGTGAGATTGACAGGTCAGCCTGCCAGCATTGAGGCCCCGCCCATGGACTCACAGGTTCATCCCGGGCCCGCGATAGTGAATTTAGCTGAAACGTTTCTGCCAACCTTGTATGAGACAGGGTGTAGTGAGATAAGAGGTAGTGAGGGAGCTGGGACGGACGTAGCAGTATCCAGGAAAGAATTTGTGCAGACGCAGGAGCGAGACGAGGGGCTGATGGTTTTGGCAGAGACCGCTCTCTCTGACACAGCCTTGACAAGCTATTGTGCGGAGGAGGAAGTGCTAAGGAAGAAAGGGAAATCAAGTACAGTATCCGCAGATGAGGAGTGGGGGGTGGTGCAAAAGAGTTATGGGGATGAGGTTTTTAACATGGCCCACGAGGTACCCCCCGGTGGACATTTTGCGGTGCTGGAGGAAACAGTTGGTGGAATCATGAAAGAGATTTACCGGCTGCCCAGGGGGAGAAATGTTATTGATCATGACCGACGCGAACTGAGATGGTCACCGGCTTTTGATATGCTAACAAACCTAGTCGGTGTTAGCGTGGAAATCAAAGAAGCTAGGGGCCCCCTGATAAGAGGAAAAAACCATTTTGAACAGATTAGTATGGGATCGATCAGATGGGAGAAGGCTATTGTTTTGGCCAGGTCTACTGATAAGGTCTCTCCCTTAATCCCCGAACAAAGCGAATCTTTAGAAGTAATTAAACGACTCGCACCCGTGTGTTTGATTGTCCCGAGGAAATGCAAAGAACTGGGACGTTGGGTGATGTCTGTTACAATAGGGCAGCCTAGTAAAGAACACTCATATATATTGAGTAATTCAGTGACTAAAGGGCTGATGAACACAGAGGTGTGTATTGGCAATTTAATACGGCTGTCTGAAGCCAGCTTGATAGTGAACCTTAAAAAAAATGAATTCGGCCACACGAGGGTCACTTACCTGGGAATTGTGGTGACACAGGGGCAGCTGGCAGCGATGCAAGCTACAGTGCAGGCTATTGCTGACCTCCCAACCCCGACAGACAAGAGGGCCCTCAGAAGGCTCTTGGAGATGGTGGGGTACTGCAGGAAGTTTTGCAATAACTCTGCGGTCAATACCCGTCCCCCTCCTACTAAGCCCTTGCGAGAGAAAACTGAGTCGGAATGGGACGACCCTTGTTATTGTGGTCCGGGACAAAACCAAATGAGAGGTTACATTGGTCGCAATTCATCAGTGTTTTTGGCCATTATGAAGTTTGCTGAGTTGGAGCCTGGTCTAAGGGATTATTAATAACACGTGTAAAAGGAACAGAAAATGTGATGACTGTCTGTCAAGGTGTTGACAGCTTCAAACTCGCTGTGTTAGCCAAATAGCTGTTAAAGTTGTATATTTGTGTATGTATCAAATAATGTATTCATGTTTGTAATTTTTGCCTCCCGGTAAAAATCCTTAAAGGGGGGAAGTGTGATGAGAATACACATAAAATTAAGATGTTTGCTGGCCTGGGTTAGCATCAGTGACATCAGCAAGTGGTCTGCCACCTGCCCTCAGGGGAAGGAGAGATAAGGAACAATGGAGCAGCGTCTGGAGATGTGTAATGAAAGGACGGGGGAGAGAGAGCTGTCTGGAGCGGCTCCCCCCTTTGAACCTTGAACTGTTTGAAGTGATGGACAGGCGATGCCCCAGCAGGGGGATAAAAAGGGACAGGTTCGCTAAGGCAGGAGACACACACGTCACCCGAGGTAACGAGACCCTGGAAGCGGTGCGCCTCTCACGAGTGGGTGAGAAGTATCAGACAACGGCCAGGGTGGAAAGGTACGATCAGCGGGAACCCGGTGTGTGTCCGCCCTTGCCTGGGTGCCGGGTTCACTGCAGAGGATCGACCGCATCTGGAGGAGGGGTCACAGTCGGTGACCTCAGGTGACATCACCAAGGAGCCGCCCAAAAGTTGCTTGTGAGCTATCTCGCCGGTCTGTGAGTGAAGCAGTGTCTGAATGATCAGTTGTTCCTGTTCTATCTCTCTCTCCCCCCACGTTGTCCATCCATGGCAACGATTACTGCGAACTGAACTACTAAACTGGACTGAACTTTGAGTCACTTTGAAATTTGGTCATTTACCCCTAGACAACGACAGAGCTTGATTGATGCTGTTATCTTAATTCTGTGCACATGTGTGTTTATCATCGCTGAACTGTTGCATTTATTATCCTGTCGATTACTGTGTTGCTTGTTTCTTTAATAAAACTTTCTTAGTTCTAGTACTCCAGACTCCAACTGAGTGATCCATTTCTGCTGGTTTGGCAACCCAGTTACGGGGTACGTAACAATACATACCTTGATAATGAATTTATTTTGGGCTTTGAATTGTGAGTTTCTGAAACACAGCTGCATAGAATGGACAGACAAGCATGGAAGAGGCTGCAAGCAGATAGCATGAGATGAGATGACCTCCGCAGAGCCGTCCTGCAGCAGTTTCGTCATAGCAACGGATTCAGTCAACAATGAACCTTTCACTGCCCGGATGAAGCTGTGGCAGAGCAATTCAGTGTTGGGGTCAGACTGGGTAACAAGGCAAGTGAGTTTTCACAGGAAAGCAAAGAAGCTGCAGGTCACCTTGAAGACCTCAAGATGCTTGTCAGCTGAAAGTCTTCAAGCCCCACTACTGAGGTAAGATGAACACGGTGCCTGCAGGGAACCACTTTACAAGTGTTAAATTACGTGGTTTTTCAGTTATATAGAAATACAGCACAGAGCAGGCTCTTCCAGCCAAATGAACCAAACCACCCAGCAACCCACCTACTTAAGCCTAGTCTAATCACAGGACAACTTACAACGAACAATTAACCTACTAACTGGTACGTCTTTGGAATGTGGGAGGAAACCGGAGCAACTGGAGGAAACCCACACGTTCATGGGGAGGATGTACTAACTCCTTACAGATGGTGCCGGATTTGAACTCCAAGCTCCGACACCCTGAGCTGCAATAGCACAGCGCCAACTGTTACGTTACTGTGACTATGGTTCAGTAATAAATACAGTAGATTTTGGTTAAGAGGGACACTTTGGCACCTGTACATTTTGGCCCAATTAGCTGAAGTTTCATGGAAATTGTTAAAAAGTACAGGAAAGACAAACTCCTATTTAACTGAGTAACAATTTACATATTTAAATAAAAGATAGAACAAATTGGAGTACTATCAATACTCCTACATTACTATAAAACTGTGTATTAGTTCGTAATATTTATTTTTGGAGGAATTCATCTACCGTGTTCTTTTGATTGAGTTTAAATGAACAAAATCAGCCCAGACACCTAGTGCAGATAATGGACTGCATTCATACAATGTTTTTGATGATTGCATCCTCCAATTTTTTTTTCATTGTGATATTCAAGATAATTATTGACAATTTTTTTGTAATTATTAACTTGTTGAAATAGTGAAATAATTTCATTTTCACTCCTAGTCATTTCTGGCATCCCTAAGTCTGAATGCTTGAAACCACAGTGAACAAATCAGTTCCAAATTATTTTACCGCTACTCCTTACCAACTATCAGTGACAAAAATTTTTACTTTTTGAACACAAACGCATGCAACTGATGCTATTTAAAAACTGCTTGCTTTAAGCGTGGTGTAGTGACTAATAGCTATGCAAGTGCACAAGACTGATAATAGTTAGAAACTGTTCGATAACAGTCTTCTGCCCCAATTAAGCTCCATAGTGTCCCAAATAAATAAGTGGATCTTGACTATTTTCTTGATTTAGTTTTTGTTCTTTAAGAATTGTCGCAAATAAGTGACTGATCCATTTATCCAATGGCCCAATTAACTGGAACCCATTGTACAAAGAGGAGGAATTGTCACTGGAAATACCATGTTCCAGTCCCAACACAGTGAATAATGGGATTTGTTCAATCAACAAAGAAGAAACCATAAACTAAGGACTGGACTGGACCATTAGGTCTCAGCTGGCAGTTTCTGAGGCTGTTTGGTGACCAGGCATCATCGGAAATACTGAGGCAGAGCAACAAACAGGCCTCAGATGGCAGAACCTGAGGCCTCAGCCTTAGACACCCAGATGGTCTTCAGGCCTACTGTTCTGCAGGCCTACAATCAAAGAATTTTAAATATTTTTTATAATGGAAGACATTGAAAACAATTATTGTTTGACTTAAATGATTAAAGCAATTGCTAAAGATAAAGTCAAAAAAATTACACAGGTGTCTCCCGTTTTTCGAACATTCGCTTTATGACACCTCGCTGTTACAAAAGACCTACATTAGTTACCTGTTTTCGCTAACAGAAAGTGTTTTCACCGTTATGAAAAAAGGCAGCCTGTGAAAAAAGGCAGCGTATGAAAAAGGCAGCACACGAAAAAAGGCAGCGCGCACCCCGAGCAGCCAAGCTCCTCCCGCACAACTGCATTCTTGCCGGTGTTGCTTAAACACGTGCCTGTGAGCATTTGTGCTTTATGTCGATTTATTTTGAGCATCCATTAGCAAGATGAGTTCTAAGGTATCGGAAAAGCCTAAAAGAGCTCGTAAGGGTGTTACACTTAAAAACTAGACATAATTAAATGTTTTGATCATGGTGAACGAAGTAAGGACAAAGTGAGTTTGGCTTGTGGAAGTTGACAAAGATGATGTTGAAGAGGTTTTGGCATCCCATGACCAAGAACTGATAAATGAAGAGCTGATGCAATTGGAAGAGGAAAGGATAACAATCGAAACCAAATGCAGAAGCAAATGGACCGAAAGTGAAGTCGTCCAGGAACTGAACGTGAAGCAACTACATGAGATTTTCAAGCAACACACATCAAAGTTGCTGGTGAACGCAGCAGGCCAGGCAGCATCTGTAGGAAGAGGTGCAGTCGACGTTTCAGGCCGAGACCCTTCGTCAGGACTAACTGAAGGAAGAGTGAGTAAGGGATTTGAAAGTTGGAGGGGGAGGGGGAGATCCAAAATGATAGGAGAAGACAGGAGGGGGAGGGATAGAGCCAAGAGCTGGACAGGTGATAGGCAAGAGGGGATACGAGAGGATCATGGGACAGGAGGTCTGGGAAGAAAGACAAGGGGGGGGGTGGAGACCCAGGGGATGGGCAAGGGGTATATTCAGAGGGACAGAGGGAGAAAAAGGAGAGTGAGAGAAAGAATGTGTGCATAAAAATAAGTAACAGATGGGGTACGAGGGGGAGGTGGGGCCTTAGCGGAAGTTAGAGAAGTCGATGTTCATGCCATCAGGTTGGAGGCTACCCAGACGGAATATAAGGTGTTGTTCCTCCAACCTGAGTGTGGCTTCATCTTTACAGTAGAGGAGGCCGTGCATAGACATGTCAGAATGGGAATGGGATGTGGAATTAAAATGTGTGGCCACTGGGAGATCCTGCTTTATCTGGCGGACAGAGCGTAGATGTTCAGCAAAGCAGTCTCCCAGTCTGCGTCGGGTCTCGCCAATATATAAAAGGCCACATCGGGAGCACCGGACGCAGTATATCACCCCAGTCGACTCACAGGTGAAGTGTTGCCTCACCTGGAAGGACTGTTTGGGGCCCTGAATGGTGGTAAGGGAGGAAGTGTAAGGGCATGTGTAGCACTTGTTCCGCTTACAAGGATAAGTGCCAGGAGGGAGATCAGTGGGGAGGGATGGGGGGGACGAATGGACAAGGGAGTTGCGTAAGGAGCGATCCCTGCGGAATGCAGGGTGGGGGGAGGGAAAGATGTGCTTAGTGGTGGGATCCCGTTGGAGGTGGTGGAAGTTACGGAGAATAATATGTTGGACCCGGAGGCTGGTGGGGTGATAGGTGAGGACCAGGGGAACCCTATTCCTAGTGGGGTGGCGGGAGGATGGAGTGAGAGCAGATGTACGTGAAATGGGGGAGATGCATTTAAGAGCAGAGTTGATAGTGGAGGAAGGGAAGCCCCTTTTTTAAAAAAGGAAGACATCTCCCTCGTCCTAGAATGAAAAGCCTCATCCTGAGAGCAGATGCGGCGGAGACGGAGGAATTGCGAGAAAGGGATGGCGTTTTTGCAAGAGACAGGGTGAGAAGAGGAATAGTCCAGATAGCTGTGAGAGTCAGTAGGCTTATAGTAGACGTCAGTGGATAAGCTGTCTCCAGAGACAGAGACAGAAAGATCACATGCAGAACTCGTTGACTTTATTAACTTTGCCTCCAACTTTCACCCTGCCCTCAAGTTTACCTGGTCCATTTCTGACACCTCACTCCCCTTTATAGATCTTTCTGTCTCCAACCTGATGGCATGAACATCGACTTCTCTAACTTCCGCTAAGGCCCCACCTCCCCCTCGTACCCCATCTGTTACTTATTTTTATGCACACATTCTTTCTCTCACTCTCCTTTTTCTCCCTCTGTCCCTCTGAATATACCCCTTGCCCATCCTCTGGGTCTCCACCCCCCCCCTTGTCTTTCTTCCCAGATCTCCTGTCCCATGATCCTCTCGTATCCCCTCTTGCCTATCACCTGTCCAGCTCTTGGCTCTATCCCTCCCCCTCCTGTCTTCTCCTATCATTTTGGATCTCCCCCTCCCCCTCCAACTTTCAAATCCCTTACTCACTCTTCCTTCAGTTAGTCCTGACGAAGGGTCTTGGCCTGAAACGTCAACTGCACCTCTTCCTAGAGATGCTGCCTGGCCTGCTGCATTCACCAGCAACTTTGATGTGTGTTGCTTGTATTTCCTGCATCTGCAGAATTCCTGTCGTTTACATCAGATTTTCACTGCAATTGACAACACTACAATGATTGCGGAAAAGTACGACTTTAATTTTGAAAGGGTACGTAGGTTTGGGGCATACTTGCAGGATGGTTTGAGTGCTTACAAAGAATTGTATGATAGAAAAATGCTCAAGGCTAGCAGTCAAGCGTACTGTCATTTTTCAAGCCTTCCATATCAGCCACAGCAGACGATGAACCTCGCCCTTCGGCATTGAGGCAGGCAGACATAGAAGAAGATAACCTGCCTGCCCTGATGGAAAAAGACGACGAGATGATTCCCTAGTGTCCCACCACCCCAACTTCCAACGACTCAGCCTAACACACCATCATCAGTGTGCTTGCTGTCTTCCCGATTCCGATAAGTGATACTACACTGTACATACATTATTTCTACTTTAATGTTAGAGTTCATTTCAAGAGGTCTAGAATACAAGAGCAGGGATGTGATGCTGAATCTTTCTAAGACACTGGTGAGGCCTCATCTTGAGTATAGTGAACAGTTTTGGCTCCTCATCTTAGAAAAGGTGTGCTGGCATTGGAGGGGGTCCAGAGGAAGTTCACAAGGATGATTCCAGGAATGAAAGGGTTATCATACGATGGTTCTGGGCCTGTACTGGCTGGAATTTAGAAGGATGGGGGGGGGGGTGGAATCATGTTGAAACCTTTTGAATATTAAAAGGCCTAGACAGAATAGATGTGGAAAGGATGTTTCCCATGGTGGGGGAGTCTAGGACATGGAGAAATTTCTTTGGCCAGTAGGTGGTGAGTTTCTGGAATTTGTTGCAACAGTCAGCTATGAGGCCAGGTTGTTGGGTGTATTTAAGGCAGAGATTGACAGGTTCTTGATTGGACATGGCACCAAAGGTTACAGGGAGAAGGCCAGAGAGTGGGATGAAGGAGGGGAAAAAGGGATCAGCCATGGTTAAATGTTGAAGCAGACTCAGTGCATCAAATGGCCTAATTCTGCTCCTATGTCTCATATTTTTATGGATATGGACCATGGTCAGGCAGAGAGGATTAGCTTAATTAGTTTGATACAGCATTGTGGGCTGAATGACCTGTTCCTGTTCTATGTTTCATGTTACCAAAGATTAAATTGGAGGAAAATTCAAAGGACATTTATAAGGTACGTGTACTTATTTTTTACACTGCTAGTGGATTGTATTGCCAGGAAAATGTACAGTCAGATAAGAAAGGAACATTTAAGAGGTATTACACAGACACATGAACATATTGAGATTATATACCCTTTATGCCCCTTACCCCACCCACCTACCTTTCTCCTCACTGGGTTTCACCCCATCACCTTTTGCTTGTGCTCCTTCCCCTCTCTCACCGTCTTATTCTGGTTTCTTCCCCCTTCCTTTAGTCCTGATGAAGGGTCTTGGCCCAAAATGTCAACACTTTGTCCTCTCCTGCCCAGCTGAGTTCCTCCAGCATTTTGTGTGTGATACTCTGGATTCCCAGCATCTGCAGAATCTCTTGTGTTTGGAATATATACTTCTCCACCCCCATTTGGAAAGGCTGACTATTCCTTCATCTTGCTCCTGCCTGCCTACAGGCAGAAACTGAAACAAGAAGTGGTCATAGTGAAAACTATCCACTGCTTGTCCAACCAATCAGACTCAATGTTACAAGCCTGCTTTGATAGTGTCACCTGAGAGGTATTTCAAGCTGAGAAGATCTCCAAATACATGGAGGTGGTCACAAGCTTCATTCAGAAGTTCGTTGAAGACATTGTTCCCCAAAAATCTGTCCAGGTCTAGCCAATTCAGAAGGCTTGGATAAATAGTTCAGTCTGTGTTGCTCTCAGCACAAAGGATAAAGCCTTCAGCTCTGGAGACCAACAGGAGCTCAAGAGATACCACAATGATTTGCGTAGAGCCATCAAGGTGGCAAAACGGTAACATGGGGACAAAATCCAGTCACAACTTTGTGACAATGAAACATGCAGTGTATGGCAAGGACTGTACACCATCGCTGACTTCAAGAGGAAATGCAGCAGTACAGCCAACATTGCCACCTCGCTCCCGGATGAACTAAATGTTTTTTTACACATGATTCGGGGTTGATAGAACTAAACCACCGAGGAGAGCTGCCGACGAGATCTGCACCTTGCTCATTTCCAAGGCTGAGGTACGTAGAACATTCCAAGGTGTCAACAGCAGCAAGGCAGCGGAGCCGGACAGCATCCAGGGCGCATCCTCAAATTGTGTGCAGAACAGCTGGCTGGCGTGTTTACTGACATTTTTAATCTCTCCCTCTCCCAGTGCGTAGTGCCCTACTGTTTCAAATTGCTCACGTTTATCCCTTTACCTAAGAAAACCAAGATAGCATAACTGAATGATTGGTGCCCTGTCGCACTCACCTCAATTATAAGCAAATGCTTTGAGAAGCTGGTTGAAGACTGCATCTGCAGCATGCTACCACCCACACTGGATCTCCTACAGTTTGCCTACTGATGGAACCGGTCTACCGAGGATGCCATAGCCACAGCACTACACACCTTTCTCACTTACCTGGAGAAGAGGGATGCATACTTTAGAATGCTGTTCCTGGACTACAGTTCAGCATTCAACACCATAATTCCCTCCAAACTAGACAGGAAGCTCTGAGACCTCGGCTTGCACCCCAGCTTGTGCAGCTGGATCCGGGACCTCCAGTCTGATCGCCACCAGGTGGTAAGGATAGGCTCCCTCATCTCTACCCCTCTGACCCTCTACACAGGTTCCCCCCAGGGTTGTGTCCTGACTCCCTTTCTCTTCTCCCTTTACACCCATGACTGTACTGCCACACACAGCTCCAATTTTCTGATCAAATTTGCAGGTGACATGACTTTGATTGGCCTTATTTCTAGTGGTGTTGAGACACCCTACAGAGGAGAAGTTAAAACACTGACACAGTGGTGCCAAGATAACAACCTCTTTCTCAATGTTTAAAAAACCAAAGAGCTGATTGTGCATTACAGGAGAAGTGGAGACAGGCCCAGTCCGATCAACATCAATGGGACTGCAGTTCAGAGGGTGAGTAGTTTCAAGTTCCTCGGTGTACACATCACTGATAATCTCACTTGGACTGTACACACTGGCTTTGTGGCAAAAAAAAAAGCACAACACCTTCGACAGGGCACCATTGAGAGTATCCTGACTGGCTGCATCACCATTTGGTAGGGAGCTGCACCAACCTTGCACGCTGGGCGCTACAGAGAGAGGTACGGACTGCCCAGCGCATCTGTGGATGTGAACTTCCCTCCATTGAGGACATTTATAGCAGCAGGTGCGTAAAGAAGACCTGGAAGATCATCAGGGACACTAGTCACCCCAACCATAAATTGTTTCAGCTGCTCCTGTCTGGCAAATGGTACTGAAACATTAAAGCCAGGACCAACTGGCTATGAGACAGCTTCTTTCTACAAGCCATTAGACTTATAAATTCACATCTGTACTTTGCAGTGGAGTCTTAGCACAAAGATTTTTACTCCGTCTTGCTGTGGGATGGATGTAAGATTTAAATAAATTCTAAGTGTGCATGTAGATGTGCAGTTTAAATTGGCTTCATGGCAAGCACAGGATTCATGGGCCGAAGGGCCTGTTCCTGTGCTGTATTGTTCTATGTTCTATGAAAGTCAAAAACTCACTGCACGAGAAAAAAAGCTGAATTCTATTTGACACTTACACATTTTAGGAAAACACTTCCTCTCAACACTAATTCTTCTAAGTGCTAATTAGCTTGACAGGGTTATCAACTGGGAATATTTCCTTTACTGACATGTCCCTCTTTTAAAGAGACAGAAAAAATAAATGATAATAATGATTAAAGCCCAAAGAAAGAGATATCTGGAAATTATTCCCAGTCACCAACACAAAATGGTAATAAGGGTTTATACGCAGCTTGAGTAATTCGATTCCTCTGATTTCAGGAATGGAACGTAACATTGTGTTTCTTCATCGATAGTTCTATTTTGTTCCACCAAAAAGGGTGAATTAGCTGGCAAAATCAAAGCCAGAGTGTGGTGAATTTGTGGAACTTGTTATCACAGGCAGCTATGGAGGCCAGGTTGTTGGGCGTATTTAAGGCAGAGATTGATATGTTCTTGATTGGACATGGCATCAAAGGTTATGGGGATTAGGCTGGGGAGTGGGGTTAATGAGAGGAAAAAAGGATTGGCCATGATTGAATGGCAGAGGAGACTCGATGGGCTAAATGGCCTAATTCTACTCCTATGTCTTATGGCTTTAGGTTATTGTTTTCTCAAATAAACCCTCCATTCCTTTTGTTCTCCTGCCTTGGAAGGCTTGACATTTTTTGGTAGGTGCTGCACATTGTCTCACCAGGGAGATCATAAGACCAAAGTTCAAAATAAGTTTATTATCAAAGTAGACATATGTCACCATATACTACCCTGAGATTCATCTTCTTGCAGGCATTCACAGTAAATACAAAGATAATGAATGGAATGAACGAAAGACTGCACACAACAAGGATGGGCATACAACCTGTGTGCAAAAGACAACAAACTGAGCAAATACAAAACAGAGAGAAAAAAAGAAATAGGAAAGACATAGGAGCAGATTTAGGTCATTTGGCCACTCCGCCATTCCATCGTGTCTGATTTATTTTCCCTCTCAGCCCCATTCTTCTGCATTCTCTCCATAACCTTTGACACCCTTACTAATCAAGAACCTATCAGCCACTTCATTAAATATCCAATTACTTAGTCTCCACGGCCATTTGTTGCAATGGATTTTACAGATTTACCATCCTCTAGCTAAAGAAATTCCTCCATACCTCAATTCTAAAGAAATTTCTCCTTACCTCAATTCTAAATGGATGTCCTCCTATTCTGAGGCTGAGGACCCAATCCCTTGACCCATATCTGAATAGCAGTGATATGTTCCCAAATCAAAGACTGAACTCTGTCCCCCCAACCCATGCGGACATACCTGAACAACAGTGATATGTTGCCAAATCAGAGATTGAACTCTGTCGAGATTCATTCATGGTCGTCTTGGACGGGCAGAAGAGCAGTCCCATGACGAGGTCCACGGGACCAGGAAGCAGTGATTTATCCCTCTGCTATTGGCATTTTCATGCCCGGCAAAATGTGAATGGAGATTCTAGCAGCATGTCCATTCTCAGCAATACTGAAGGTTGTTCTGTCTGAATAAGCAATCCAATTAATTGGGTAATAAATGGATATTATTATTTCTAGATCCTCTGGGATATACCCATCAAGGATTCACAAAGGCAGTGAAGGAGACGATAAGAAATAAATTTACTGCAAAATGCTTAGTTCTATCAGAGATATGCAAGATCTATGTGCAAAGACAGGGCAGCGCTGTGTTTCATTTACATTGTGTTTCTGTTATTCAGAATAAAGTGCATTAAATTTATGGTGGAATCTTTTGGAGGGAAGATCCCTATATGATTTTATATCAGTTTCATTGTGATGGCGCAGAATAGCAAAGATACTACAATGAAAATGTAATTGTCGTCCTTAATAAAGACAGAACTTACTGAATGAATGCTGTGCAGATGAATGAAATGTGCAATCAATTTAATTTTTAAAAAAATAACTGAAAGGTTGTGCAACACTCACAACACGCCGGAGGAGCTCAGCAGGTCGGGCAGCATCAGTGGAAAAGATCAGTCGACATTTCGGGCTGGAACCCTTCGTCCTGAAGGGTTCTGGCCCGAAACGTCGACCGATCTTTTCCATGGATGCTGCCCGACCTGCTGAGCTCCTCCAGTGTGTTGTGAGTGTTGCTTTGACCCCAGCATCTGCAGATTATTTTGTGTTATTGAAAGGTTGTGGTTATGTTGTAGACATTGTCATCTTGGGCATATTATACCTGATTGATCACTTAAGTATCTGAAACTGTCTAATTCTTCAATACATCCTGTTGAAGGGTCTTGGCCCAAAATGTCGACTGTTTACTCTTTTCTATAGATGCTGCCTGGCCTGCTGAAATCCTCCAGCATTTTATGTGTATTGCTCAGATTTCCAGTATCGGCAGATTCTCTCTTGTTTATAATTCTTCAATTCACATACTAAACTTCCTTCTTGTTAGCTTGTATGTTTGATACCTTTAGCCATTCTGTCATGGCTGTTCAGTGCTTTCTGACACTTTCCGATTCTCATATCATCCGGCTAACTTTCTGAGTTATGTCAGCATCTTGTGTGTGTGTTGCTCAAGATTTCCAACTTCTGCAGCACCTGATTTTTAGTATTTCTGATATTTCTGATATCATCTATATAGCTTGATACGAAGACTGAAACTGTGCACAATCCTTCATATGCTCAGTGGCTACTTTATTAGGTACCTCCTGTAACTAATAAAGTGGCTACTGAGTGTATGTTCATGGTCTTCTACTGCTGTAGCCTATCCACTTCAAGGTTCATTGTGTTGTGCATTCAGAGATGCTCTTCTGCACACCACTGTTGTAATCTGTGGATATTTAAGTTACTGTCATCTGCCTGTCAGCGTGAACCACTCTAGCCATTCTCCTTTGACCCCTCTCATTAACAAGGCATTTTCTCCCACGGAATTGCCACTTATTTCTTCTTTTTTTGTTTTGTTTTTTGCACCATTCTCTGAAAAATCTAAAGACTGGTGTGCATGAAAATCCCCAGAGATCTTTAGTTTCTCTGAGATCTGGAGTTTCCTCAAACCAACAAATATTCCTTGGTCAAAGTCACTTAGATCATATTTCTTCCCCATTCTGATGCTTGGTCTGAACAGCAACTGAACGCAACCTGTTGACCATGTCTGTATGCTTTTTAGCATTGACTTTCTGCCACACAATTGGCTGATTAGATATTTGCATTAATGGGCAGGTGTATCTAATAAAGCAGCTACTGGGTGTACGTACTATACAGATTATGTACTGTATAGGTAGTTAAGTTCAACATATTTTCACTGCTTTTATTTTTATCTATAAATTTCTCCCAGCCTTTTGTTAGCATTTATAGACCTGCTGGACAATTTGCCATTTTTATCCATTTTTGAGACTGTGTCCCCAGATCCCTATCCCACTGAGAATTATGTTTCAAGGCTGTCATTTTATTTTTTGACCAAGATGTGCCACTTCACTCTTATCTATATTGAAATTCATTTTCCAATTACACACCCAGATTAATCCGTGTTCATCCCCATTAATGCAGAAGGGTAAGATGCAGATATGTTATTTGAGTGGATTTCTAATTCATCAGTGAAACTAAGAGATAATGCGAAATTTCTGATTGGTAATAAGAAAGGACATGAAAAGAAATCATGAACAGAAGAGATCCTGAAGAAATGGCCTTGTTCCTTCACTTGTCAGGTAATGGAATCTCACAGTACAAAATGGGGCCATTTGGCCATATGCCCCTGCCAGTTCTTTAGTACATCAAAGATAGAGCATAGAACACTACAGGGAAAGTACAGGCTATTTGCTCCATGATGTTATGCTGATTTTTCAACCTACTCTAAGATCAGTCTAACTCTTCCCTCCTACATTACCCTTCATTTTTCTAACATTTGTGTGCCTATCTAAGAGTTTCTGAAATGCCCCTAATGTATCTGCCTTGACCACCAATCTGACAGGGTGTTCCATGCACCCACCACGCTCTGTGTAAAGAACTTACCCCTGACATCCCCTCTATACTTTTCATCAATGACTTAAAATTTTGCACTATATGTTAGCCGTTTCCCACCTGGGAAAAGTCTCTGGCTATCTACTCTATCTACGTCTCTTGTCATCTGTACACCACTATCAAGTCACCTCTCGTCCTTGTTTGCTGCAAGGAGAAAAGCGCTAACTGACTTCAGGCATGTACTCCAGAAATGCTTTACAAATACTGTATGGCTATGCCCTGGCCTTCATTCTTCTGCAATATTCGTTGCAGTCAAATGAAAAGGAGGGTTTTACACATGTAACGTTCTAACAGATATCTGACAATCATAACTTTCATTGTGATTCTCCGGCAAATTTTATAGTGAAACAGAGCAGCCTGCTGAAGGCTTCAGAAGAGGTTTGTGTAGCTGTTGACATTTGGCCACACAGCTGCAACATTGAGATGTGTCGACCTGCACAATCTCTATATGCCAGCATTTCCATTCACATTAAGAAAAGAGTAGTGGTGGGGAATGCAGAAGATGGTAATGGTGCAAAGGGAGAGGTAGATGGAGAGGAGTACTTCCTGTCTCCTTAATAGATAGAGATCTCAAAATCTAATTGGATGGGAGACCTTTGTGTCAGGAAGTTCTGGAGGTTTTCATGAGAGATGGTCAGATGCAGACAGCTGAGGACGTGACTTCCAGCAGTGAACACCTCAAATCATAGAGCAAACTTAGAAAAGAAATAATGACCTCACAGGATATGTGAAAGAGAAAGGTCTTGGCCTATCACTACCTTTCAGAGCATGGAACATAGAACATAGAGCTGTGCAATACAGAAACAAGGGAACTAAAAAAAAATGTTGGAGGAATTCAGCAGATCAGAAGGGGACTAAGTAGTCAATGTTCGCCACATGGATGCTTCCTGACAGTTTGAGTTACTCCAACATTATGTATCCTGCTCTGGATTTCCAGCATCTGCAGAATCTCTTGCATTTATAAGCATAGGAAAAGTCCCTTTGATCTATAATGTCTGCACCCAACACAAATGGAATTAAGCTATTTTGCTTCTGCTTGTACATAATCCATATCCATCCATTCCCTACGTATTCATGTGTCTGTCTGAAAGTTTCTTATCCGATTTCATCACTTACTGTGGCAGCCCATTCCAGGCTGACATTACATTTGGATATGACACAAGCGCTGAGAGAGAGACACTACAGTGGATCGATAGTTTACAGACTTTAACGCGAACAGTATTTAGAGGGAAAGCAAAACAATAATCGCTAGGCCAAACAGGGCCGTTAACTAAATTCAAAGCCAATGAAGCCAATACAGCAGCTGAAATGAAAAACTAAATATAAAACAAATACCACTAGTCTTCAGAGTCAGTTGACTCAACAGTCCAATTTCTCAGGCAAGGCCAAATACAAACAGTAGCATTTCATTGCTGTGTTTTGCTCAAGTCTCGACAAGCTCTATGACGAAAAAAAATGAAGTTAAACACCACCATAATGGAATAATAATTAGCTGACGTGCATGTTCATAAGCGCAATTACTGAATTTGCTGCACAGCCAAATTCATGGTTGTGACACAGGCACTTACCACTATTTGTGTAAAATTTTGCCCTGTACACATTTTTTTTTAAATTTTCCATCTCTCATCTTAAATGATGCCTTTGAAAACTTGATTCTGAGTACCTACATATACTTGATTATAAGTATCTATGCTTTGCATAAAATTATAAACATCCAGCAGGTGCCCTCTCATCTTCCACTGCTTCAGAGAAAATACTCTACATTTGTCCAACCTCTTCTTATATATCATAGTATCTCAGGCAGCATCCTCTACATTCTTCAAAGCCTCCATATCCTTCATGTGATGGAACAACCAGAATAAAACATATTACTATAAGTTATACAGCAATGCTCCAAGTTTTGCTGCAACTTTCTGACCAATCAGGTATCAGGTTTCACCACTCTTACTCACTCTCTGACCTTCTCCTTTCCATCCTCACCCAGCCAGAAAGCAACAATCCCACCCTCCCTTCCAACTTAGCCAGAGGAATCTTCTTCTTCCTTTGCCTTCACTTTCAGGCAGACATTGCAAGCAGAGTTCCCAAGCTACAGCTTATGTCCAAATCTCAGTCAAAGTCAGAGTCAAAGTTGAGAAAACAACTGACCTTAATTTCTTTTAGAGAGAGCAAACCTTTGCATGAACTCTTTTCTCTTTTGGCAAGAGTTATCTCGATGCTGGTCGCTACTCCTTCAACGAAGACTCAGTAAGGTCGATCCTTTGTTAAACTGCCAAACGATACCGACTCCTCTCAATCCTTTGGTCCTGTACTTCGATAAAGTCTTCACTCTCCCATGCTACTGCTGGAATAAGGTATATCAGCACATCTAGCAAAAATTTCCAGTTCAGAAATATTGTACCTTGCAATAGAATGCAACACTCAGTTTTAAAAATGAAACTGTGTCATAAAAACAAATACGCAACAGAAACGGAGACACAATACGTTCTAGCTGGAAATCTAAAAACTAAAAACTAACTGCATCATCTAGGGTCTTCCCTTATATACCCATGGTGTACATGTCATCACGTGACCTCACATTGGTGGGAAAATTACATCAGGTGACCTCCAAAAGACCATTACATCATTCTCACAAAAAAATCACGGATCTCCTTGAGCATGTAACACCTCCCTCCAAAAAAAATTGACTCTGAAAGAACAAAATTTTAACAATTAGCAATTTATACAAAAAAAACACAAAGGTATAAAATTTACAAAATACACAATATATACAGTCTTATCTTTCAGCACTTTACAAACTAATATACAGCAGGAGTGTTACAAATGTTAAAATACCACTCCATTAAAAAAATTCATTGTATATTTAACATCTAGATAAACAATCAGCGGTCACATAAACTTACCCTTAATATGAGTGATCAAAATATTGTGCTCCTGTAACATTAGACTGGAATATTAAATTGGTGTTTCATTTCCTTAACCCTTTTCCTTAACAGTCACAGTGGCATGACCAAATTCACGTTTAGCTAAGTTAATAGTTAAGTTAGCTTTTGAAAGTCTCTCAAATAATTTCTCCACCGCAGTGATATGTGCTTTCCACGTATTATTTCCTGAAACTAAATCATCAATATAGGCATCTGTATCTTTTAATCCCTGAAACACACTATTAATCATCCTCTGAAAAGTATCTGGTGCATTCTTCATCCCAAATGGAAGAACGTTATATTCATATAACCCAGATGGAGTTACGAATGCTGAAATCTCTCTACCTCTATCTGTCAATGGAACACAGCAATAACCTTTTAACAAATCAATTTTCGTAGGGAATTTGGCCTGTCCAACTTTATCCAAACAATCATTTACCTTAGGGATTGGATATGCATCAGTTTTTGTCACATCAGTTTTCTGTAATCCGTGCAAAACCTAATCCTATTGTCTGGCTTAGGTACCATAACACACAGTGAACTCCAATTTGAATTATAATATCATTCTCTAATATATACTTAATTTCCTATTCAGCAAGTTCACATGTTTCCCTGTTCATTCGATACGGATGTTGTTTTATGAGTTTTGCATCTCCAACATCTACATCATGCATAGCTACGGTGGTTCTTCTAGGGACGTCTGGAAATAAACCTCCATATTTAAAAATTAACTGTTTCATCTGCTCTCTCTGCTCTGGCTGTAAATGAGCTAATTTTTCATCAATATTTTCTTGAATTTTTGAATTTGGTAACCTGGCTGAAATAATGTTGGGTTTAAAATGAGTTTCAGATGTATCCTCCATTAAGTTTTTATCAAGATCAGACTCATTATTGATCACAACAGTCATAGTAGCAGCTTCTCTCTCATAATACAGTTTTATCATATTTATATGAGCCCATGGAGGGGAGTTTGACTACACTCCCGAGGAAGTGAAGAAATAGAGGACAGATCTCGGAAAAGGGAGGCGGACGCTTGAAAGGAACCTGAAGACGGCTATTGACTGCTTAAATGTAATCATCAGGAAGAAACAACCGGAGGCTGAGCATCCTCTAACTGCTGCTTTTCAGGTCAGGGTGGAAGAAGCTGGTGGGGTAACTGCGTCCCAGATTGAGATGGCCAAGAACCCTAAGTCAGAACTGCTGAGGCTGTGGCGAGAGTTGAAGGAGTCCCCAAAGAAGCTGACGTCTCGACTGCAGGAGGCTGAACGGGTAGCTCCAGCTAAATGTTTCAGTTTGGAGAAACTCAAACAGCAGCTACCGATCAAGGGAATGAGGAAGGATACGGATTCGAAGGATGATGCGCTGGACATGTGGTACATGCTGCCTTTCGCTAACCTCCCCGTGATTGAGGAAGAAACCTTTGGCCCTTCTCCCACTGAGTTAGGTGTAGTTGGGAGGGCTAGCTGTGGGCAGTCTGAGTTTCAGCAGGACCAAGAAGGAAAAGAAGTGGGGCCCCGGACACGAGATAAGGGGCTCCGAGTTGTAATGGTAGCCTGAGTGAGAGAGGAGTTGGCAAGCAGGCCCGAGGTATCCCTAGTAGTGTCTGAGTCTTTAGGGTTTAGGTGAGGGGGTGCGGAGGTCTCGGAGGATTAGGAAGCTCCCGGATAGGTTGGGTTATGTAGCGCCTGCGGACAGACAGAAGGTCCACTCTTTGGGGAGAAATGTCACTGTGTGGATCTGGATGGGTTTTTGTGTCTGTAGGACTGGTTGGCGAGTTACCTAGAAGTCATGAGGACATGACTTTATTTGGTAGGGGGAGAATGTAAGGGGTTTCTTTTCTTTTGTCACTGCGTAGTCTAACTAAAATGACTTCTTTGTTATGTTATAATTGAAAGGGCTTCTTTATTATGTTAACTGCTGAGAAAGTCCTCCCGCTAGTAGTTTGTTTGGATTATGTTACTGATAAGAAGGTGTTACGAACTAATTGGGATCATTGTTATGCTTTTGGTGTGTCTGTAAGATATTGTATGCGCAGGGGTTTTGGGGAGAAGGCAGGAGAGAGAGACAGAGGATGGGCCAGGTGTGGTGAGTCCGCTAACGGGATCGGACCCTGAGGAGGGTGTTCGGTGAGGAGAGGAGACGAAGACGGACTCGTGTGGAGCGTCTGGTCGACCACCGTTGTTGGTCCCAGGCAGTCGGTCGAGGTGGTCTGAGGGGAGACGCAGGGTGAAGAAGAAGGGTCCTGAGCTCCAACTGTTTGTGCACGAAGAGATTGAACTTTGATAAGTATAGCGCCTTTTATTTTCCTTTTATATTTTATTCTCTATTAATTATGTAGTTCCAGTAGTATCTATAAACTGTAAATCATTTAATCGTATCTGGTGTATTGTCTGATATTTGGGCGGGGTGGTGTACATCACATAGCAGCCACACAAACCAACTACCTAGTTTGGCGGGGCCGAGGGCTGTTTCCCTAGATGACAGCGAGCTGAGCGACCCTGAGGCTGGCCAGTGGGGCTACATGTACAAAAAGGACAGGTTGCACTTGAATCCCAGGGGGACTAATATCCTGGCAGGGAGGTTTGCTAAGGGTATTGAGGAGAGTTTAAACTAGGATTGCTGGGGGTGGGAACCAAACTGAAGAGATGGAGGAAGAGGTGGTTGGCTCACAAACAGGAAAAGCAAGAGGGAGGATAGGCAAGTGATAGAGAAGGGACATGCTCAGACTGATGGTTTGAGATGTGACTATTTTAATGCAAGGAGTATTATGAACAAAGCGGATGAGCTTAGAGCATGGATCAGTACTTGGAGCTATGATGTTTTGGCCATTACAGAAACTTGGATAGCTCAGGGACAGGAATGGTTACTTCGAGTGCCAGGCTTTAGATATTTCAGAAGTAACGGGGAGGGTGGCAAAAGAGGTGGGGGTGTGGCACTGTTGATCAGAGATCATGTCACAGCTGCAGAAAAGGAGGACGACATGGAGAGATTGTCTACAGAGTCTCTGTGGATGGAAGTTAGGAACAAGAAGGGGTCAATAACTCTACTGGGTGATTTTTATAGACCACCCAATAGTAACAAGGACATCGAGGAGCAGATAGGGAGAAGGATTCTGGAAAGGTGTAATAATAACAAGATTGTCGTGATGGGAGATTTTAATTTCCTAAATATCGACTGGCAGGTCCCTACAGTGAGGGGTTTTGATGGGGTAGAGTTTGTTAGGTGTGTTCAAGAAGGTTTCTTGACACAATATGTAGATAAGCCGACAAGAGGAGAGGTTGTACTTGATCTAGTATTGGGAAATGAACCTGGTCAGGTGTCAGATCATTCAGTGAGAGAGCATTTTGGAGATAGTGATCACAATTCTATCTCCTTTACCATAGCATTGGAGAGGGATAGGAACAGGCAAGTTAGGAAAGCATTTAATTGGAGTAAGGGGAAATATGAGGCTATCAGGCAGGAACTTGGAAGCATAAATTGGGAACAGATGTTTTCAGGGAAACGCATGGCAGAAATGTGGCAAATGTTCAGGGGATATTTGCATGGAGTTCTGCATAGGTACGTTCCAATGAGACAGGGAAAGGATGGTAGGGTACAGTAACAATGGTGTACAAAAGCTGTTGTAAATCTAGTCAAGAAGAAAAGAAGAGTTTACAAAAGTTTCAAAAACGAGGCAATGATAGAGATCTAGATGATTATAAGGCTAGCAGGAAAGAGCTTAAGAAAGAAATTAGGAGAGCCAGAAGGGGCCATGAGAAGGCCTTGGAAGACAGGATTAAGGAAAATCCCAAGTCTTTCTACAAGTATGTGAAGGGCAAGAGGATAAGACATGAGAGAATAGGACCAATCAAGTGTGACAGTGGAAAAGTGTGTATGGAACCAGCGGAGATAGCAGAGGTACTTAATGAGTGCTTCAGTATTCACTATAGAAAAGGATCTTGGTGATTGTAGGGAAGACTTAGAGCAGACTGAAAAGCTTGAGCATGTAGATATTAAGAAAGAGGATGTGCTGGAAGGTTTGGAAGGCATCAAGTTGGATAAGCCACCAGGACTGGACGAGATGTAACCCAGGCTACTGTGGGAGGCAAGGGAAGAGATTGCTGAGCCTCTGGCGATGATCTTTGCATCATTAATGGGGACGGGAGAGGTTCTGGAGGGTTGAGGGTTGTGGATATTTTTCCATTATTCAGGAAAGGGAGTAGAGATAGCCCAGGAAATTATAGACCAGTGAGTCTTACTTCTGTGGTTGGTAAGTTGATGGAAAGGATCCTGAGAGGCAGGATTTATGAACATTTGGAGAGGCATAATATGATTAGGAATAGTCAGCATGGCTTTGCCTTACGAGCCTGTTTGAATTTTTTGAGGATATGACTAAACACATTGATGAAGGTACAGCAATAGATGTAGTGTATATGGATTTCAGCAAGGCATTTAACAAGGTACCCCATGCAAGGCTTTTTGAGAAAGTAAGGAGGCATGGGTTCCAAAGGGACATTCCTTTGTGGATCCAGAACCGGCCTGCCCACAGAAGGCAAAGAGTGGTTGTAGACGGGTCATATTCTACATGGAGGCCGGTGACCAGTGGTGTGCCTCAGGGATCTGCTCTGGGACCCCTACTCTTTGTGATTTTTATAAATGACCTGGATGAAGAAGTGGATGGATGAGTTGGTAAATTTGCTGATGACACAATGTTGGGGGTGTTGTGGATAGTGTGGAGGACTGTCAGAGGTTACAGCGGGACATTGATAGGATGCAGAATTGGGCTGAGAAGTGGCAGATGGAGTTCAACCCAGATAAGTGTGAGGTGGTAATGGTAAGACTCTTGGCAGTGTGGAGGATCAGAAGGATCTTGGGGTCTGAGTCCATAGAACACTCAAAACTGCTGTGCAGGTTGACTCTGTGGTTAAGAAAGCATACAGTGCTTTGGCCATTAGCAATCATGGGATAGAGTTTAGGAGCCAAGAGGTAATGCTGCAGCTATATAGGACACTGGTCAGACCCCACTTGGAGTACTGTGCTCAGTTCTGGTTGCCTCACTATAGGAAGGATGTGGAAACTATAGAAAGGGCACAGAGGAGATTTACAAGGATGTTACCTGGATTGGGGAGCATGCCTTATGAGAATAGATTGAGTGATTTCGGCATTTTTTCCTAGGAACGACAGAGGATGAGAGGTGACCTGATAGAGGTGTATAAGATGATGAGAGCCATTGATCATGTGAATAGTCAGAGGCTTTATCCCAGGGCTGAAATGGCTAGAATGAGAGGGCACAAGGTGCTTGGAAGTAGGTACAGAAGAGATGTCAGAGATAAGTTTTTTATGCAAAGAGTGGTGAGTGCGTGGAATGGGCTGCCAGCAACTGTGGTGGAGGCAGATACGATGGGATCTTTTAAGGGGCTCCTGGACAGGTACATGGAGCTCAGAAAAATAGAGTTCTATGAGTAACCCTAGGTAATTTCTAAAGTAAGTACATGTTTGGCACAGCTTTGTGGGCTGAAAGGCTTGTATTACACTGTAGGTTTTTTATGTTTCTATGTAATGGTGAAAGATAACAAAGAACATGCCACATTGGCCTTGTATGTGGTAAAGACAGGAGAGCTAGCAGTGTGAGGACGTGAGTGGCTGAGACAACTACCACTTGATTGGAGAACCAGCCACCATTTGCATGCCACATCCCCTGCAAAAGAGTTAACTGAGAGTGAATTAAGAAAGGTACTGGATGATGATATCACAGCAGTGTTCAAGGATGCCATGGACAACTCAAAGTTATGAAGGGTAAAATGGTGTTAAATAAAATGCCACACCGAAGTTCTGCAAAGCCCGTCCGGTTCTCTATAGCAACCATGATAAAGTAACCAGTGAGCTAGTTTGCATGGAGGCTGAAGGAATTCTCTGCAAGTCTGATTGGAGCACATAAGCGATAACAGTGCTCTCAGCAACCAAGAAATACGGGTCTATCAGGATCTCTTTTGAGTTTAAAGTCATTATCAACCTTGTACTGAAATTAGACCAATACCCTCTGCTCAGGATAGAGAATATCATTGCAAACCGTTTCTAGAGGAAACACTTCAGCAAAGTTGTCTTAGCTGAGAGCTATCTATGGATGGAAATAGACAAAGAGTCCAGAATGTTTCTTACTTTAAACACATGCAAAGTGCTTTATCACTATAATAGGCTTATTTTTGGACAGCATCCCCACCTGCACTCTGGCAGAAAGCTATGGATCAGGTGATGCAAGGCTGTCCAGACACTCAGTGTTACCTGGATGACATCATTGTTACTGGTAACGATGACAAGCAACATCTTCCAAATCTCAAGACAGTGTTAAAATGATAAGGAGTACATGGGCTTAGAACAAAACATAACAAGTATGAATTCTTTAAACCAAGCATCGCTTATTGTGGTCACACCATCAATGCACAAGAATTATACAAGTAATTTGAAAAATTCAAGCTGTGATGGATGCCCCAAGGCCCAAGAATGTGTCTCAGTTATAGTCACAGTTATGTAATGGTGACGATGGTGATCATCGTTATGTAATAGTATGTGAATGACATACGCCATCATGAAAGTGTCTCAGTTACAGTCACAGATATGTAATGGTGATGATCATGATTATGTAATGGTATATGAATGACATATCTTATCGTGCCACCACGTCATACTTGTGTGTCTCACTGAAAACAAAGTTAGACTCAGCTCCCTTATTTTCCTTTCAACTCGTTTTTACGTTTTTGAGTTACAAAACATAACAATGCACCCTTTTAAGCTTGTAACCATCAATGTTGTATTGGTTAATGAATTAAAGGTCAGAATCTGTGGAGAACCAGTGGACACCGTCTAAAGGGACGGTCCTGACAGTGAAGTGAGGTGTGCTTGAAAGAGAACTGAAAATGAAATATACTTCTTTATCCAGACTGCATCTTTTAGATTTAAATTTATTCTCAATACCCAGGTCCTCTCTGAAGCATGATTTTATTTAATTTTCGGTAAAATAAACTCTGAAGTAAATTTTGAAATTCTTGAAATATTCCATTTGAATCAAAATGCAATGTAATTAACTAATACATTTACTTGAAACCCCTGGTTTCCTCAGCTGCGTAAGTCTAGGGAAGACAACCTCCAGCCCCGCCAAACTCATGCGATTGAGGCACTCTCCCACCCCAAAGCCCCGTTTGTGCGGGTGCTGTGTAATTTGCAAACCTGTTACAAGTTAATGCCGCAAAGTAACAGACAGTACACTGTATATGATTAAAGGAATTATGTTTATGAATCTTAACTAAAGGGTTAGTAAAGATTAACAAGAAGAAAAGAGCCCATTCTAATTAAACAGTCAAATACGCACAAGTTGGAGCTCATCTTGAACTTTTCTGTCACTCATGTACCGGGCCCTCGGTCAATGTGAAAGCACACACCACCTTCCGAACATCGCTTGCAATCCATCTTGAAAAAATGGATCTCCCATCAGCTTGTATGCTATGATCGGTTCTCCCCAGTGTCCTCTCCCTTCATCTCCTCTCGAACAAAAAAAATATCCCAAGCCCAACCTTAGTGTCCCTCACCAGAGCACCTCCCCTTAATTCATTCATCCTTTTGGATGGTACATATCATATTTCTCCTCATCTCTTATCTTCAATAATAACCCAAAAAAGCTTGAAAACAGAACAGATTGCTCTTACAGGACTGCCAAAATAAAATACATACAGCATAACAGTAAAAATATGAACCAGGACACTACAAACTCTATGTAAAAAATTAATCATTGCAATAAATAAGAGGGTGAAAGTTGAGTGAGACACGAAACTAAGATAACTCTATTAAAGGTAAGCCAGTCAGCAATCTGAAGGTAGTTCCTTTTGGTTTCTTTTATAAATGTGGTTTATTTAGTGACTACAATATCACAGGAATAAAATATTATATCACTGAGTGATACCACAGTATTTATATTATCAAATTATAGCACTTTTATCACAATCCAGATCAAACTTGAGCCCCTGAGGTGCTCACTAAAGGTAGCTTTGTCTTCACAGTGTACATTTTTACAGGGAGGAGCTACGGCTCCCTTTGCAGAAAGAGAGAGATGGTTAACTACACTGACACACTGAACCCTTGTCCCCTCTCACTTTCATCAAATTTGTCATACATTGCTTATGCACTGATTTTAGCATTCATTTCCAAAGGACTAGAATATAAAAGTAAGGATGTACCGTTGAGGTTTTATAAGGCATTGGGTCAAACCATGTTTGGAATAATATGAGCAATTTTTGGCCCAGTATCTGAGAAAAGATGTTTTAGCCCTGAAGGGCCCAGATTGATAAGCTTAGGAATGAAAGGCTTAAAATTTCAGTAGTGTTTGTTGGCTCTGGACCTGTATTGAGTTCCGAAGGACGAGAAAGGATCTCATTGTTATTTACTAAATAGTGAACCTCCTGGATGGCATCTCATTGATTCTGTTGCATTTCCTGTATTTACTGTGATTGGCTGCAAGTAACGGAATCTCAGAGCTGTATATGATGACATGTATGTACTTTGATAATAAATTTACTTTGAACTTTGAATGGATCTGTAGAAGATGTTTCCATTGGTAGAGGAGTTTAGGATCTGAGGGCACAGCCTCAGAATATAGAAATGTCCCTTCAAAACTGAACTGAACAGGAATTTTTTCAGCTAGAGGGTAGTGAATCTGTGGAATTCTTGCCTGAGGCAGCTGTACAGGCACGTAATTTGGTGTATTTATGGCAGAGACAGACAGGTTGTTGATAGTAAGGGATCTAAGGGATTAAGGTTCACAGCAAGAAGATAGGAGTGTGGGGTTGAAAAGAATCCACGATGACTAAATGGTGGATCAGATCTGATGAGTTGAATGGCCTAATTCTGCTACCATATCTAAGGATCTTAATGAATTTATGTTCTTTTTTCAATCTGCATGATAAAGCAGCCTCAACTTTCATTGCTAAGAGTAACAGAGTTTCAATAAGCCATTTACTTATTGTGAGGCAAACCATGACAAAGCAGTAAATATCCCATTTGTAGATCAAACTTCTGGTTCAACAGTCCACAACTCAACATGTATCTTCATTTCCTATGACATACTCAAGGTATCTCTTCTGATATGAAATGCTAACTCTGTTTTTCTTTCTAGGAAAACTGACTAATCTGTTAATAACTGGAGTTTTCTCTTGAACTTAAAACACTTGAGGTGGTTCTATTTTTGAAAACGATTTTGTGGTTGGATGAGAAGAAAAAGATAGCCTCTGATTTAATATCTTAAGCTATGGCTAACACTGAATGGTATGATGCTGATGACATGTGAACTTTGGCAAACATCCATGAATTTTATGTAGGAAAACATAAATTACTTAATATCAGGGAAGATGTCATTAGCCACATATTTTACATTGGTAAAATACTGGAACAACTTTGCAAATCAGGCAACATCTATGGAAGGGAATACACAGTCAATGTTTTGGGCCAAGGCCCTTCATCAGAACATTTCACTTTGGCCTGAAATATTGATAGTTTATTCCCCTCTATAGATGCTGCCTGACTTACTGAGTTCCTCTAGCTTTTAGTGTCTGTTGCTCTGGATTTCCCGCATCCATGGAATCTTTTGTGTTTGAGTTTTACATTGGGAAGGTTTCAGCTGAACCTTCAGGACACAAAATCACCCAGAATTGATTTCTGTCCTATCTCAGTATGAGAAAAATCAATTATGATCCACGTGATTAAATTTCAAGATCACTGATGTACAAACGTTTGTATTTATGAGCAAGTAATTAGGAAGGGATATGCTACCTAGGCTCCTTGTACTGTGTCAATTGGAGAGACTGGGACATGAGGCTCTTTCTCTATCTTCATGTTATGTCAGCCAAACCTAATGCCGCACAGCAGTGAACTGTGTGTATCGCTGATGTGCTAATTGCAACTCGGAGTTAATTAACTTGTTCAGGAGAATTACAGTCTGCATTACTTTCTGAAGTCTTAAAGCTACTTAATGTGTGCATGCTAATGATGGTGTTGGAAATCCATGCACATCAATTTATGTACTCTTCATACATCCTAATAGCTGTGCCGCAAGTCCACAAATAGCTATTTATTATTATTAGCTCCCATTGTTAATTGCTGATCTAAAAATAGTTCACATGATGGCAGTCAGTCAATTTTTATGTGTGGTCATTAGCAGACGTGGCCACAGTGGACTTTATCATAGTGATATGGCCCAGTTAATTGAAAAATACCAGGCTAAGTGCATATTTTAAGTTTTAACTGCTTCCAAATGAGCAAATATTCAGAACATTTACTGGGTCCATTAGGATGGAATGTAATCATATTGGTTGGAGTATAATTTTAGTATTCCCATCTGGAATGTGGAAAGCTGCTTCAAGACAATAGTTTAGAATGATATAAAAATGTTGGTTGAAGTATTTGGCACTTTCAGTTGGTATTACCTTGCAAGACTGCTTCACTGTGTGATGTATCATTTCCCTAATGAAATAATGATCCTGATCACCACGTTAAAGAAAAGCAGGGCATTTTTAACACTTAACACACATCAAAGTTGCTGGTGAATGGAGCAGGCCAGGCAGCATCTCTAGGAAGAGGTACAGTCGACGTTTCAGGCCAAGACCCTTCGTCAGGACTAACTGAAGGAAGAGTTAGTAAGAGATTTGAAACTTTTTAAACTAGCAGGCATGAACTTCAGATTTTTTAAACTAGCAGGCATGAACTTCAGATTTTTTCTAACTCTTCCTTCAGTTAGTCCTGATGAAGGGTCTCGGCCTGAAACGTCGACTGTACCTCTTCCTAGAGATGCTGCCTGGCCTGCTGCATTCACCAGCAACTTTGATGTGTGTTGCTTGAATTTCCAGCATCTGCAGAATTCCTGTTGTTTGCATTTTTAACTCTTCTCGTTTAGTTTGCTTAACTCAAACATGATTTCTGATCATCATTACTTTCATCTTTTTTTGTGTCACTGTGCTATTGCAGGCTCTCTGTCTCATGTCACTGATTATTTTTCTGAGGAAGTATATGTTCCCTGTTGTGTCACAGAATGGGGAAAAAAAATATTTTGTACACTGCAGTATTCAAATTATAAAACTTTGAAGCACACTACATATTAATGAAATACAAAATTCAAAGTAAATTCATTATTGTAGTATGTATACGTCGGCATATATGACCCTGAGACTTATTTTCTTGCAAATATTCACAGTAAAACTGTACACTGTGCATAACACTCACTGTATTCATCTATGCAGTTCAGTGATTTATTTTTAAATAATATTTGCTTTTAATAATCTAAATTGAGTCTGGTGTAGGATGTTAGCCGGACTGGACTATATGAAAACTCCCCTCTTAGGCCATTCATTTGCATTAATGAATGCAGCTCCAACATGCTCTTGTTGTCCTCTGGGCAGGACAAAGCAATTTCATGATTTTCACTTTGTTTATCACCGTAAATATTCAATCACTTCTCTATAGGCATAGCAGGATTGCAGAGTGCATTATCCATAATAAGCTCTCTAATGCATTGGCAATGGTAGTGCGATCCCTCAAGTGGAATTTTATGTCTTCCTAAGGGATTGTCTATTGGTGGGTCCTCAAGTGTCTGTAGAGGTTGACCCAGAATCCACATATTCTGGTGCAGTGCGGGCAACAGTAAGTGGTGGCCGCAGTCAGTGGTTGGGTCTTTGGTTGTTTGGTCTCTTCTTTCACAGCTGCCACTTGTTCTCCATAGCACAGTGGAGGCCGTCCTCATGAAGCACAGATCCCTCTTGAGAAGATTTCCTCTAGGTGTACCTATTGAGTGCCATGTCTTCCTAGTCAGTATATCTTTCTCATGGTGGTGATGCTGTTCATGTTGGCATCATCCAGTATGCTGGCAATGGTATCTGGAAAGCATGCAGTATCTCTCCCTACGAGAAGGAAGAATATAGCTGGTGCATGGGATTATGTGATCAAAGTAGTAGGAAAACCTAAGGCCATTGAGCACCACAAACCTGCTTCATTATTTGATATGATTATGGATTATCTTTCACATCATTTCTTTGTCCTGTTCTCCTTCCATCCCTTAATCTCACTAATATCTAAAAGTTTATTCAATTCGTTTTCAATGAAATTGATAACCAAATTCTAGGCTGGAGATCCGCAGACTTTGAATGAAGAAATTCCTTATTTTACTTCAACACTCTGTTGCCGATCTTTGTTTAGAGACTGTGACTGCAAGTTCTAGCACTGATGGCCAGAGGAACCTGTTCTATTGAGCCTCCGAGAATTTTGCATGTTTCTATAATGTCAATGCTCAAAATTTTAAAGAATACCAGCTCCTATTTGTTGTTGTTTTCTTATTATTGGAGACACAGAATGATAACAGGCCTTTCCTGTCCAATAAGACCATGTCATCCAATTACACCATGAGACCAATTAACCGACTAACCCCTTATGTCTTTGGAATGTGGGAAGAAACTAGAGCACCCAGAGGAAACCCACATGATCATGGGGAGAAGTACAAGCTCCTTGCAGACAGTGGAGGGAATTGCACCCGGGTCACTGATGCTGTAATGGTGTGAGGCTAACTGCTGCACCACCGTGCTACCCAATATGGTAGACCCCCTACCCCAGGGACCAGTCTGATGAAACTTTGTTGCAATCCCCCTATATAAAAGTGTATCCTCACTGGGTAAGGATTCTAGAACTCTCTTCCAGCTTAAAATCTAACTACATTTTGCAAGTAACTGCCTAAGTATCAAAGCAGAAGCTTCATCAGATATGATGCCTGCCAAAACTATTGTAGACAGCCCACTGCTTTCATCATTTTTTACGATTTCCTGAACAGCACTGTCCTTCCTTGGTCCAGTATTGTTCCCAACCAGAGGCACAGAGGTTGTCCAACACCTGTTTGGCCTCTTTTGGGCAACGGTTCATGGTTTTCAGCATGGAGACAACTCTGGCATCATTCTGTGCCTTTCATAATTCAGTGTCAGTCAGCATTACTGGAGGGGATGTATCTCCAATGAAGTTGTTCTTGTCTCAGCCAATCACTCCCCCACAACACAGGTCCTCCTGTTATAACCATATACGAGATCAATTTGGCTTGTTGGCTGTTGTATTTTACTGTTACGAATGTCATTCCACAGGAGTTATCAGTGTAAGTTCTTTGTTGGATATCTGCAGGCTTCAGCTTACTATCTTTGAAATGCCCCTCAATGTCATTTTGTGAAATGACTGAAAGATTTGAACCTGGTCTAATTCCATTTTAATTAATTTGTCATTCACTTATGGTGTAAGCCATGTTGCTTGTCTATTGTTAACTTTCACATGTAAACCTCAAGGCTACACAGTCCTGTGTCACTCTCATCATTATCAAATTTTTCATCTGCAAAGTGTACACTTGTGTAGATTCGTGCTGTTTTTGAAACTGCAACTTGACTTTTACTCTTCGCTGAGCAGTCTATTTATCTTTGTCTGCCTGACATGTTCTTTGTATGTGTCCTACTTTGATGCATTTTCTGCAAGTTTCACCTTTAAACCTGAATGTGTTTGGTGTATGTGAGCCCCTGCCACAATGGTAACACAATTTGTTTGGCCAGGCTGGTTTCTGGTTAAACGTTGCAATTTTGTTCACACTCACTTTTATTCCTGACTGCAACTCAGTTGCATTTCTGTCTGAGATTTCCATCTCAACTGCTTTTTAAAATGTATATTGTGCTTCAGTTAGGAGCCATTTTTCAATGATCTCTTGTAAGATTCTACAAATAAATGATCTCTTGGTCTATCATTAAGTCCATTACCAAACTGGCAATACTCAGACAATTGCTTCAATTCTGCCACATACTCTTTTGATTCCGCAAATGAAACCTAAAGTGTTCTGCGATCAACAATGGCTTTGGTTCCAAATGTTTCTGCATTACTTTGCCAATATAAGCAAAGCTCATTTCTACTGGTCTGATTGGAGCAGTTAAACTTTAAAGCAAACTGTATGCCTTTAAACCCAATGCATGCCGCTAACTTGGTACTCGTTTTACATTAACTATTTCACTTGCTTCTCCATACTGCTCAGTCCGTTCACTATAAAAACTTGAATTATCTATGGTGTAATCAAGCATGTCTATCTTTCCGGTGTACCATTTCTGCTCCTTTTTTATGATTACTATCATTTGGTACTCATTGTTTAAGATCCTGTGAATTCTTCCATTTTCTGCCTTGAGAAAAACTCGATCAAATCTTGCTTTCTGAAGAACATGTGCTGTGATGCATTGTATTTAACTCGAATGCCTCTGTACTTGCTGGGCTGTGTTTCTGACTCGCTGTTTTGTTTTAGTTTGAATGTCTCTCTGTGCTTAAACAGGTTGATAGCTGTCTCAGGTTTGCTTTGAAAATATCTCTACGCCAATGTTATGTTTTGTAACTTCAAAACATTAAACTAATTCAAAGGAAGACACGAGAATCTGAGAATGTGAATCTAACTTCATGTTTACTTCAAATGAGGTGTAGCATGACGATGTATGCAATTCATATATTTATACATATAGTTCACAATGAATTATTTAAAAGAATAAGAATGCTTCATATATATATATATGAATGTGTGTGTGTGTATATACACACACAAGATTACTCCAATATTATATAAATATTAAACACACAACAGGTACACCTTTGGAATGTGAGTGGAAACCAGACCACCTGGAAAAACCATGCAGTCACAAAAAGAACATGGGAACTCCTTACAGACAGCAGTGGGAATTAAATAGCAATCATTGTATTTAAAGAGTTACACTAAACAGTACGCTACTATGACATCTGATGAGTTCCTCCACAGAGAAAGGTAAAGGGGATGAGTATGAAAATTATGAGGTGAAATTTCATATTCGTTGCCAAATGATCTGTAAACACAAGAATGGTTACATTTTCATGTCCACTGAGTAGAGAGCATCCTAATGCTGAATGGTATAGAAACAGCTCTGTAGTGAACAGGAAGCCTCTACGAGTAGACAAAACTGCCCAAAAAATCACCAGCACCAGCCTACCTGCTATCAAGGTCATATGTACATACAGAAATGTGCTGGAAAAAGGTCAGTAACATCACGAAGGATCCCATGCACCCCGCTCATGGACTGCTTGTCCCATTCTCACCATCCAAGCTTGGACCACTAGACTCAAAACAAGTGACTTTCATCAAGCTGATAAGAAAGGCTGATCGACACCCCCACCCCTCCACACCCTCAGCCACCACTACTTTATGATTTCGAGTCAGTCACCTTATGTACAGACACTCCTGCGACTAGTGTCACTTTATGGACATACAATCATTCTATCTATAGAATCTAACTTATGTATACATCTATATTTATTCAGTTTTTAATTCTTTTTTATCTTATTATGTTTTTTGTGTTGTATCAGATCTGAAGTAACAATTACTTTCTTCTCCTTTACACTTGTGTCTTGAAAAAGACATTAAACAATGTTGAATGTTGTCAAAATGTCATCAAGCATGAGTTAAATTTTCTACAAACTGAAGGTCAGTTTGCTGTTTCTGCCAAGTCTTAAAATGTTACATAGCTCATGGGTGAAACATTGACAAACTGGGCAGCTCAGCGTGGAAAGTTGGGCTGAGGAGTGAGTTGTCCTCTTCTATGACTCTATGAGTCTATTGCGTTAGTCAATTGCAAAGATAGTCCATTCATATAAAGTGTTTGAATGTTCTGAGGTAAAGCTAAATGATCTTCAAATTTCATGCTTCCTTCCTGCCTTTCTTCCCCACTTCCTTCCTTCCTCATCTTTCAGGTTATTTCCTTTATCATGCAAAAGCCCAGCATTATGTTCAACATGCATTTGAGAATAACTTTTATTGAAAACTCCCCTACATTACACTAATTACTTAGTGAAGCATAACTCTTGCTGAAACATGTATCCACATCTTTTTAAATTTAGCACCTGATTTCTCCAATCTTTCCTTTGTAGTTCTCCATTCTCTGCTTGCATCAATGGTTTTGTCCTGCTCCTTAACGTCCAGTCATGTTTCTTTTCATATTTTGTTTTCCTTGTTGATACTGCACCTGATCTCTGTTATGAAGAGGATTCTGCAAGTTAGAATACCAAGCATAAGTACTGTGGGCTGAGAAAGTGTTGAGTTTCAAAGTAAATTCAATTACACTACATGAGATATTGTCAACTTATTATTAGTGCTGAAATATTTTAGCAATATGGCTGTAATCAAGGTTTTAAAATGTAATGCGAAATACTACAATATTGTCTCCATACTAATATAGATAAATTATTAATATTGACAAATAATATATTTGTGCTATCACACCTTGAAGAATGATGATATTTCAATATCAATTTATCATTATTAACTTCTATTTGCAACATTTTTCAATGTTCATTATTTAAAATGGATATTACGTGTTTGTGGAACATTCAATAAAGAGCCTAGTGCATACAAAGTTTTCAAATTTATTTGCTGGAAAATATATATGCATATTCAACAGTTTATATCCTGTTATTGATATCAAAAAATAATTTAATATATTGAAATATGTGGTTAGTAATATTTTCCTGTTAAGTATTTTCCTGTAGTGTTTGTGGTAATCTTTACATTTTATTTTGGAGAAGACTTTAAAGTAATGGAAATATTAATGGACTAATTAATGACTCCAACTTTTAATCACACAATCTAAATTTAATTGCACATAAACCTTTGAATTAAGAGCCACACCAGGCTACTCATTCCCTTTAAACTGGCCCGCTGTTTAATAAGATCTGAACATAGAATCACCAATTCTGCTCTCTCCCCTCCTTTGTGCAATCAGAGAAATGCTCATAGCAAAAACACGCTGGGAGCAGAGGGAGACTGGTCAGGTTTGATTTGATGAGGAGAGACAAGCCATCACCTCAATGAGCCCTGTGGCAGAAGTGCTGGAAAACCTAGCCAGCCATGAAGTCATCATCGAACATAAAAAAGAATAGAAGAGCAAGAGGCCTATCAGCCCAAATGTCTGTGCTGACCATGATGAAAATCTAAATGAGTACCATCAACCTATATAATGTCTACATTCCTCTATTCCCTGCCAATTTGTGTGTCCGAATGTTTCTTAAACATTACTGTTAACATTTCCCCTGATGGCCACATACTATGTGAAATATTGCCTCCTAAATCACTTTTAATTTTTTTTCCTTTTCTCCAACCCCACTAGTTCTTGACATTTCCATCCTGGGATAACGACTCTAACTTACCTACTGATGCCTCACATAATTTTATATTTCTATCAGGACTGCCTTAAAACTGCTTCAATCTAGAGAAATCAATCCCAGTTTGTCCAAGCTCTCCTCAAAGCTAATACTGTCCAATCTATGCAGCATCCAGCTGAACCTCTTCCTCACCCTCTCCGTATCATAAGGCCATCAGACCACTAGACATAAGAGCATAATTAAGCCATTGGCCCATTGAGTTAGTTCTGCCATTCCATCATGGCTGATTTATTACCTATCTCAACCCCGTTCTCCTGCAATCACCCCAAAATCGTTGTCAGCCTTACTTATCATCTCCACATTAAATACATTCAATGGCTTGACCTTCACAGCCGTCTGTGGCAATGATTTCCACAGATTGACCAACTTCTGGCTAAAAAAAAACTCTGTAAATGGATGTTCCTCTATTCTGAGGCTGTGCTCTTTGGTCCTAGACTCAACCACTATAGGAAATATCATCTCTACATCCACTTTATCTAGACCTTTCAATATTCAATAGGTTTCAATGAGATTCCCCCTCATTTTTCTAAACTCAGGCAATTACAGGCCCAGAGCCATCAAATCCATCTCATATGTTAACCCTTTCATTCCCAGAACCATTCTCATGAAACTCCTGTGGGGCCCCCTCCAATGCTAGCACAACTCCTCTTAGATACGGGTCCCAAAACTGCTCACAGTCCTCCAAATTCATTACTGTCACGTACCCCGTGACAGGTTAAAGAACCAGCAGAAATAGAAAACACTTTGGAGTCTGGTATTGATATTCACTGATACTATTTATTAGTAACTACACAATACAGTAATATAAATTCAGATATATCAAACAGGTTTTATACACAAACACACACACACACACACACACACACACACACACACACACACACACACACACATATACACACACACACACACACATACATATCTGTATGTATGGAAATATAAAAACCAAGCTTCTTCAAGTCTAGGGGTAAATAGATACAGTTTTGCAGTGATGAGTAAAGTTCAGTTCAGTTCATGGTATTAAGTCGAGTAGCGGTGGAGAGAGAGAGCTATTTGTCATCCAGGGTAAATGTCGAGAGAAGGCAATTATGTCGATATTCTACAGATTCCACGAGAGCAATACAAAATAACAATAGTAGTAGGTTCTATCTCCTAAGTTGTTCCACTCCACACACGAAATATCACTGAATATCCTTTCAACACAAGTGATACCACACCTGAATTCAGCTACGGGTCATTCCAAAGTGGTGGCCACAGGATACTCAAACAGAATCCACATACAGATTATCACCAACAGTAGTCTATCACTAAGGGGACACTCTTCAAAGGAACCAATCCCAAACACACAATGGGATAGCCACTTAACCAGTTCCACAACATACGTAATAACTCCAACGGTGATTTGCCACGTTGGTGCCTTTCTTCAGTGAACTGCCACACCCAAACAAGGGTAACACACAAGTGGTATTCACAAAGGTACTCCCCTCACCAGAGAACCCACTCCTGTGGATTAACTATGTGTCAGTCACACCTTCGTATTCGAATGGAACTCAAACTCATTCTTACGGGCTACTTAGAGAGAGAGAGAGACAGTCCAAACAGTGACCTCTTTGTCACTAGGTTTCTTCTGTTTCAAACCTTCCTGTCCCCTCTTTTCTTCCTTTCAAGTCACCGAATGTGACCACAACAAGTGGACTGTTTTCTATGCTGGTGTTATCAATCCAGGCGAGGGTTGGACCCACGAATAACTCCCCACCGTTCACACTTTTTCCATACTGCAAGAGCCACTGATCGATTCTCCTGATCGATCCTCCAAACACCCACCTTTCTGTGGGCATGACAAAGCTCATCCAGTGTCCAAAACCATGTGTCTGTCAGTCTATCAGCTGACCTTCTATTTATCTCACCATGCTGAACACCAGCCGTCCATCAAGTAGCTCCTCCCTTCTCTCTCTGTAAGAACACAGAAGCTGGCAGTGTCCTTGCAAAAGTGTAAACATGCTACAGAGAAACCATAACACCATCTCAAAGCAGTCTTTGCCTCTCTCTCTCTTAATAACAAGGTGTTTGTGTTGTACAACTCTCTCTCTTTAAAGGTATAGTCCATAAAAAATATGACCCCTAGGGGTACATAACATTACTCACAGGAGTGCACATCACATACAAATTCTCTTGATCCCAGAACACAACCTGCACAGTCAAGAAAGCTTACCAATGGCTCTGCTTTCTGAGGAGGCTGAAGAGTGCTGGACTTTGTACATCCACACTCAGTCATTCTACAGGTGTGCAGGAGAGAGCATCCCGACAAGCTGCATCACTGCTTGGTACGGAAAACCCACCTGCCATCAAGGACGTGTATACAAAAAGGTGCCAGAGAATAGCCAGCAATATCATGAAGGATCCCACTCACTCCTGCTCATGGACTGTTTGTTCCACTCCCATCAGGGAGGGGGCTATGTAACATCCACAACCAGACTACCAGACTCAAAAACAGTTACTTTCCCCAAGTAGTAAGGCTGATTAACCCCTCACCTGCTAACTCCACCATTACTTTGTTATTTATCGTCAGGCACCTAGCCTAGAATCACTTTATGGATGAATAATCAATCTATGCATAGAGACTATCTTATGTATTTATATTTATTGTGTTTATTAGTTATTATTATTGTGTCCTTTATCATTTGTATTATTTTGTACTGCATCAGATTAGGAGTTACAATTCTTTCATTCTCCTTACATTTATGTATAGGAAATGACATTAAATGATCTTGCATCTTGAAGGAGGTAGCCAACATGCACAAGATCTGGAGGAAATCAGCAAGTCAGGCAATTTCTATGGAGGGAATAAACAGAGTTTCCTGCTGACAGCCTCCATTCTGAGGCAGGGTCATTATCAGGAATACCCATCAGCATGAAGGACCTCTGCCAGAATTGTCAACACTTTAGTTTTCTCCATAGATCCAACCTGACTTGCTGAGTTCCTCCAACATTCTGTGTGTGTTGCTCAAGATCTCCATTGTAGAGATGGCCAAGATGTGTCACCTGTGGCTGTAATGATTATGATAGAGAACATGAGCATCTGGAATTGATATGGAGGATGCCAAGGGAATCTCAGAAAGCTTTTCCAAATGAGTGCCAGATACACTTAATTATGTTCGGTATTTAATAATGTCTCTCCATCATAAAGAGAACTGTTCGAATATACCTTGTAATCAATACTGCTTTTGTGAATATCAAAAATGTGGGGGTATTATACTTTGCATACCAATGAATGAATGAATGAATGGCTTGTAATTGTATTATACTAGTAACGTATTGGAGAGCTTCCTGCATTATAATCCAGCAAGAAGGCCGATGAAATCCAGGGCTATGTAGACAGCCACGACATAAAGCGCTTCTACGATGCACTTAAGGCTGTATACGGATCCCGGTCCTCCGGCTCCTCACCCCTCCTCAACGCAGATGAGACGCAGCTGCTGACAGAGAAGAAGCAGATTCTGGATCGGTGGGCTGAGCACTTTAACAACGTCCTTAATCGCCCTGCCGACATCAACGACGAGGCCATTGCCTGCCTGCCCCAGGTAGAGATCAATAAGAACTTCGACACCCTCCCCACAGTAGATGAAGTCAGGAAGGCAGTGAAGCAACTCTCCTGTGGCAAAGCGCCAGGACCCGATGCAATCCCTGCTGAGGTATACAAAGCAGGAGGCCCTGTCATGATGCAAAAGCTGACTGTACTCTTCCAGTCCATGTGGAAAAAGGGACAGGTCCCGCAACAGCTGAAAGTTGCCAGCATAGTCCACATCTACAAGAGGAAAGGCAACCACCAGTCTTGCGACAACCACCGAGGCATCTCCCTCTTGTCCATTGTGGGGAAGATTCTGGCCCGTCTCCTGCTCAACCGCCTTCTCCAACATCTTGAGCAAGGTCTGCTCCCAGAAAACCAGTGCGGCTTCCGTGCTGAACGTGGAACCGCGGACATGATTTTTGCTGCGCGCCAACTCCAGGGAAAATGCCAAGAGCAACACAGCGACCTCTTCGTGACCTTTGTCGATCTAACCAAGGCTTTCGATATGGTCAGCAGAGAAGGCTTGTGGAAGATCATGGAGAAGTTTGGCTGCCCCAGCAAGTTCATTACAATCGTCCGGCAGTTCCACGACGGTATGATGGTGAAAGTTCTGGATGACGGCGACGAGTCGGAGGCCTTCCCAGTGACAAATGGCGTCAAACAAAGCTGCGTTCTTGCCCCGACTCTGTTCAGTATGGTATTCTCTGCCATGCTGACAGATGCCTTCCATAGCTATGAAGAAGGAATCCACGTCAGATACAGGACTGACGGCAGGTTGTTCAACCTTAGGCACCTGCAGGCAGTTACAAAGGTGCGAGAGACTGTCATCAGAGACTTGTTGTTTGCTGATGACTGCGCACTCAACGCCAGCACAGAGCAGGAGATGCAGCATGAAATGGACTGCTTCTCACAAGCCTGCGACAACTTCGGTCTCACTATCAGCACCAAAAAGACCGAAGTTATGTACCAGCCTGCCCCAGGAAAGCCATACCAGACGCCGCGCATCACGGTGAAGGGCCAGAACCTCCAGGCAGCCAACAACTTCACCTACCTGGGCAGCATACTCTCTCACGCAGTGAACATAGACGCTGAGGTCAACAACAGGATTGCCAAAGCCAGCGCCACCTTTGGGAGACTCCGTGAGAACGTCTGGGAGCGGAGAGGACTCAGCCTTACCACCAAGCTGAAGGTCTACTGTGCAGTGGTCCTTACCACCTCCTTTACGCCAGCGAGACCTGGACTATCTACAGCAGATACGCCAAACAGCTCAACCACTTTCACCTGAGCTGTCTCCGCAGACTCCTCCACATCAGGTGGCAGGACAAAGTCCCCGACACGGAAATCCTGAAACGAGCTGGGCTCTGCAGTGTCTACACCCTCCTGCTGAAAACCCAAGCCAGGTGGGCTGGACATGTGGTCAGAATGCCAGACAGCCGATTGCCTAAGCAGCTGCTGGACGGAGAACTGTGTCAGGACAAGCGCTCAGTCGGGGGGCAGAAGAAACGTTACAAAGACTGCCTCAAAGTGTCCCTCAAAGGCCTGGGTGTTGACATCAACACGTGGGAGACGCTTGCCTTCGACCGTCCAGCTTGGCACAGCAAGATCACCACAGAAGCCCGTGCAGCTGAAGTCAGGCGCACCATCGAGGCGCAACGAAAGCGTGCTGTGCGCAAGGCCTGAGCAGCATCCAATGCCACGACAGCGCCCACCCACTTGAGTCCCACATGTGGGCGAGCCTTCAGGGCCCGGATTGGCCTCATCAGTCACTTCCGGACCCACAGCTACCAATCTCCCATTTGACTTTGAAGCCATGGTCATCTTCGACCACGAAGGACGAACAACAACAACAACAACATAAGACAGCAATTATCTTCACTCAAAACTCCTTAATGGCCGTTGTCTCAAATAATTTAGTGTATATTTTAGACAAGGGCAAATGGGGTTTTCCAGTATTCTTCATGATTTGTGTAAAAATACATATACGGCACTGCCACTAATCTATGGCACTCTGTCAATTGTTACAGTTAGTTAGTTAGTGCTTCGCCAAATTCAAGACCATGAATCAAACGTACCTGTAAGAATCAAGGGAAAATAACAAGCTACCAGCTAACTCATTGTTTCATATAATTTGCACCATTTAAAAATCTAATAACTACCAAAAGATAGGAATAGTACAATATCAGATCTGCATTAACAATATCATGTGAAAATATTTCACACTGATAACAAAAACAGTTTAAACAGTCTAAAAGCAGTATAGGACAGGAAATGGGTAAATCATCCAGTCCTTCAAGCTTGTTCTGTATTTCATTAAGAACCCTGTTCATCTCGTCAGTGAGTCATACAGAAGATGAATAGGCCCTTCAGCCAACTTCTACCGACTAACAAGTTACTGTGCTGAACTAATTAAACTCACCCTTTCTGCCTGCACAAGTCCATATCCCTCCATTCCCTGCACATACTTTACTTTATACTTTATTGCCGCCAAGCAATTGATACTAGAACGTACAATCATCACAGCAATATTTGATTCTGCGCTTCTCGCTCCCTGGATTACAAATATTAAATATTAAAAATAGTAAAAATTAGTAAATATTAAAAACTTAAATTATAAATCATAAATAGAAAATAGAAAAATGGAAAGTAAGGTAGTGCAAAAAAACCGAGACGCAGGTCCGGATATTTGGAGGGTGCGGCCCAGATCCGGGTCAGGATCCGTTCAGCAGTCTTATCACAGTTGGAAAGAAGCTGTTCCCAAATCTGGCCATACAAGTCTTCAAGCTCCTGATCCTTCTCCTGGAGGGAAGAGGGACGAAAAGTGTGATGGCTGGGTGGGTCGTGTCCTTGATTATCACAATCATGTGCCTATCGAAGAGCCTTTTATTTGCCTCCAGTCTCAACCCTTGCAGTTCATTCTAGGTGACCACCACTCTCTGTGTGAAACATTTGCTTCACTCATCTCCTTTGAATTTATTCTCTCTCAGAAGCAAAAGAGTTTAAACATTTACAACTTCTTTCCACGCAAAACTTCTGTGTTCCTCCAGCACCTGTCTTTTGTAACTCCAGTTTAACTAATTATTTTAAGTAACACACAGAAAAAATGCTGGTGAACGCAGCAGGCCAGGCAGCATCTCTAGGAAGAGGTACGGTCGACGTTTCGGGCCAGGACCCTTCGACGGGACTAACTGAAAGAAGAGATAGTAAGAGATTTGAAAGTAGGAGGGGGAGGGGGAGATCTGAAATGATAGGAGAAGACAGGAGGGGAGGGGTGGATCTAAGAGCTGGAAAGTTGATTGGCAAAAGGGATACCACACAGGAGAAGAGAGAGGATCATGGGATGGGAAGCCTGGGGAGAAAGAGAAGGAGGGAGGGGGAATAAAATTTAAAAAATATTAAATAAATCAATAAGGGATGGGGTGTGAAGGGCAGGAGGGGCATTAACGGAAGTTAGAGAAGTCAATATTCATGCCATCAGTTTGGAGGCTGCCCAGACGGAATATAAGGTGTTGTTCCTCCAACCTGAGTGTGGCTTCATCTTGACAGCAGAGGAGTCCATGGATAGACATATCAGAAATGGGAATGGGACGTGGAATTAAAATATGTGGCCACTGGGAGATCTTGCTTTCTCTGGCAGACAGAGTGTAGGTGTTCAGCGAAACGGTCTCACAGCCTGCATTGGGTCTCACCAATATATCCTGAGCTGCATCGGGAGCACCGGACGCAGTATATCACACCAGCTGATTCACAGGTGAAGTGTCGCCTGACCTGGAAGGACTGTCTGGGGCCCTGAATGGTGGTGAGGGAGGAAGTGTAATAGTCCAGGTAGCTGTGAGAGTCCATAGGCTTATAGTAGACATCAGTAGATAAGCTGTCTCCAGAGAGAGAGACAGAAAGATCATGAAAGGGGAGGGAGATGTCAGAAATGGACCAGGTAAACTTGAGGGCAGGGTGAAAGCTGGAGGTGAAGTTAATGAAGTCAATGTGCTCAGCATGAGTGCAGGAAGCAGCGCCAATGCAGTCGTCAATGCAGCAAAGGACAGCTACCTGGACTATTCCTCTTCCCACTCTGTCTCTTGCAAAAATGCCACCCCCTTCTCGCAATTCCTCCATTTCCGCCGCATCTGCTTTCAGGATGAAGGTTTTCATTCCAGGACGAAGGAGATGTCTTCCTTTTTTAAAGACAGAGGCTTCTTTTCCTCCACTATCAACTCTGCTCTCAAACGCATCTCTCCCATTTCACGCACATCTACTCTCACCCCATCCTCCTGCCACCCCACTAGGAGTAGGGTTCCACTTTTCCTCACCTACCACCCCACCAGCCTCCAGGTCCAGCATATAATTCTCCATAACTTCTGCCACTTCCTGCAGGATCCCAACACCAAGCACATCTTTCCCTCCCCCGCTCTTTCTGCTATCTGCAGGGATCGCTCCCTACGCGACTCCCTTGTCCATTCGTCCCCCTCATCCCTTCCCACTGAAATCCCCCCCGGCACTTATCCTTGTAAGCGGAACAAGTGCTACACATGTCCTTACAGTTCCTCCCTCACCACCATTCAGGGCCCCAACAGTCCTTCCAGGTGAGTCGACACTTCACCTGTGAGTCGGCTGGGGTGATATACTGCGTCTGGTGCTCCCAGTGAGGCCTTCTATATATTGGCGAGACATGACGCCAGCTGGGAGATTGTTTCGCTGAACACCTATGCTCTGTCTGCCAGAGAAAGCAAGATCTCCCAGTGGGCACACATTTTAATTCCACGTCCCATTCCCATTCTGGTATGTCTATCCACGATCTCCTCTACTGTCAAGATGAAGCCACACTCAGGTTGGAGGAACAACACCTTATATTCTGGCTGCGTAGCCTCCAACCTAATGGCATGAACATTGACTTCTCAAACTTCTGTTAATGCCCCTCCACCTCTTCACACCCCATCCCATATTGATTTATTTAATATATTTTTTATTTCTTCCCCCTTTTATTCTCTCTCTCTTTTTTCTCCCTCTGTCCCTCTCACTATAACTCCTTGCCTGCTCTCCACCCTCTGGGATCCCTTCCCCCCTTCTCTCTCTCCCCAAGCTTCCTGTCCCAGGATCCTCTCCCTTCTCCAGTCTGGTATCCCTTTTGCCAATCAACTTTCCAGCTTTTAGATCCACCCCTCCCCTTCTGTCTTCTCTTATCATTTTGGATCTCCCCTTCCCCCTCCCACTTTCAAATCTCTTACTATCTCTTCCTTCAGTTAGTCCTGACGAAGGGTCCCAGCCCGAAACGTCAACTGTACCTCTTCCCATAGATGCTGAGTGGCCTGCTGCGTTCACCAGCATTTTTTGTGTGTGTTGCTTGAATTTCCAGCATCTGCAGATTTCCTCGTGTCTGCGTAACTAATTAGATTAGATTATGAGGACACTCAGTCCTCGTTTATTGTCATTTAGAAATGCATGCATTAAGAAATGATACAATGTTTCTCCAGAGTGATATCACAAAAAAAGGACAAACCAAAGATTATCACTGACAAGAACACATAATTATAATTATAACATATAGTCACAGCAGTGCAAAGCAATACCGTAATTTGATAAGAGCAGACCATGGGCACGGTAAAAGAAAAGTTCCGATTGATAGTCCCAATAGCAGGCAGAAAAAGGGAGAAACTCTCCCTGCCATAAACCTCCAGGCACCGACAACTGCCGATGTATTGTAAGCACCTGACTACAGCCGACTCTGAGTCTGTCCGAAAACTTCGAGTCTCCGACACCAAGCACCGAGCACCATCTCTGCCGAGCGCTTTGACCCTGCCCCGGCCGCCAAGCAACAAACAAAGCCTATAGGACTCAGGACTTTCTTCTCTGGAGATTCTGGATCACACAGTATCAGTGGCAGCGAAGAAGGCATTTCAGAAGTTTCTACAGATATTCCTCCGTACTCACACATCTGTGTCCATAAATCAGGATTGTGCACGGCACTCTACTTGACAGATAACAGATATCATTCACTGGAGTGGCCGCTGCATGCTGCGTCGCACCGCCATCTTCTCCTCCTCCATTTATTTTCTTCTTTTTAAAACAGTATGCAATTCTGTTAGAATTAATCCCTTCTGATTAAACTGGTTAATTCATAAACTAATAAAATACTTAGTTAAATTACTTGTGAAATATTTACACCCAAGTGTATTCCAATTTCAAACAAAATGATGTGCTTACTTTTTCCCTTCCACCATGCAACAGCCCTACAGAATCTGTTTCTGTTTAATAAACGCTTTCTCTACTGCTATACATCAAAAGTTTGACAGGTGGCTAAATCTTTTCTTGTTCATTTTTCGTAGTTATATATCAACTGCATTGAAGGTTGTGTAAATAAATATTCATGCTTGCAGGTATTTGGAAGAAGTTCAAAGTTATTAAAACTGTTTATAGCTGAATATTAATAATCAAAATTTAAGTGTTAGGTGTACTGAAGGTCAAGCATCTGAACTGGGCTGTTTAAAATATTTATTATTACGGATTTTGTTTCTTTCAGTTAAACCAACATCTCACCTTATCTTACAGGTGGATGTGAATGTTGCCTTGTGAAGATGAACAAAAGAATAATTCTTTGGAAAGAGTCCATACCAAGTTCCCAGTTCCTCTGTCTCCTTTGTACTCACTCCAATGGTTAGACCTTTTGCATAATAGGAATTAGCTGTCTTCCTTCATCCTGCTCCATGCCTTCTTTCCAGCAGAGCTCATGAGCACATCTCATTTTTTTTCACAGTTCTACTCTCACCATTTATCATAGAGTCATAGTGCAGTACAGCATGGAAAGTTTCCGTGGCCTCAATTGTCCATGCCAACCAAAATTCCCATCTAAGTGAGATCGACTTGCTGATATTTTCAGCATTTTATTAAGAACGTGGTTCATGATTCAGTGGGTCACACAGCAGAGACATAGGCCCTTCAGCTTACCATGTCTCTGTTGACTATCAAGTTGTTGTGCCAAATTAATTAAGCTACTGATTAAACATCTAACTAAATGCAACCCGTCTGTCTACACAAGTCCACATCCCTCCATTCCTTGCACATTGATGTGCGTATCTAAGGGCCTGTTAAGTGCCTCTGTCATATTTGCCTCCACTACCAACCCTGACAGTGTATTCTATAGCACCAACCACTCCCTGCATTAAACACATCTCCTTAGAATTTACTCCCTCTCACCTTAAACGCATGCCATTTAGTATTACTAAATTTCATTCAGTATTGCCTCTACTTCCTGAGGAGACTGAGGTCCTTCAGAGTATGGAGGCTTCTCCTTCCCATGTTCTACCAGTCTGTTGCCCCGGTACAATCTTCTTTATGGTGGTGTGCTGGGGCAATGGCATCAACGCGTGTGATGCCAACAGGCTCAATAAACTGATTAGAAATGATGTCTCTGCTATTGGAGTCAAACTGGACACACTGGAGGCTATGATAGAACAAAGGACCCTCCAGAAAATCCTGGCATTTCTGGACAATATTTCTCACCATCATCATGCCACCTTGGCTAAACAAAGCAGCACTTTTAGTAATAGACTAAGACACCTGCGCTGCTCCAAAGAGAGTGATATGAGGTCATTCTTACCCTTGGCCATTAGGCTCTATAAGGAGTCAGCCTATAGCCGGGTAAGTGACGACCCTCCCCTCCCCCCATTAGACTGTTTGTAGTAACTTTTTTTTAATTCTTTCTACTTCTCTTCTAATATTTATATCTATGCACTTGTGACATCGTAATTTACCTCAGGATCAAAAAAGTATCCACCTATCTAGCTATCTATTAGACACTTCAACCCTGGCAAAAAGTTATCAGCTGTCTTCGCTGTCTGAGCCCCTCATAATAGCAGGGCCCCTGAGTGAATTATTTCAAATGTCATTAGAAACGGGGATGGTGCCGGAGGATTGGTGTATTGCTCATGTGTTTCCATTGTTTCAAAAGGGTTCTAAGAGTAAACCTGGCAATTATCGGCCTGTGAGTTTGACGTCAGTGCTGGGTAAATTGATGAAAGTATTCTTAGAGATGGTATATATAATTATGTGGATAGACAGGGTCTGATTAGGAACAGTCAACATGGATTTGTGCATGGAAGGTCATGTTTGACAAATCTTGTTGAATTTTTTGATGAGGTTATTCAGAAAGTTGACAAAGGTAAAGCAGTGGATGTTGTCTATATGGACTTCAGTAAGTCCTTTGACAAGGTTCCACATGGAAGGTTAGTTAGAAAGGTTCAATCGTTAGGCATTAATATCGAAGTAGTAAATTGGATTCAGCAGTGGCTAGATGGGAGACGCCAGAAAGTAGTGGTGGATAACTGTGTGTCAGATTGGAGGACGGTGCGTAGCGGTGTGCCTCAGGGATCTGTACTGGGTCCAATGTTGTTTGTCATATATATTAATTATCTGGATGATGGGGTGGTAAATTGGATTAGTAAGTATGCAGATGATACTAAGATAAGTGGTGTTGTGGATAATGATGTAGGTTTTCAAAGCTTGCAGAGAGATTTAGGCCAGTTAGAAGAGTGGGCTGAAAGATGGCAGATGGAGTTTAATGCTGAAAAATGTGAGGTGCTACATTTTGGTAGGACTAATCAAAATAGGACATACATGGTAAATGGTAGAGCATTGAAGAATGCCGTAGAGCAGAGGGATCTAGGAATAATGGTGCATAGTTCCCTGAAGTTGGAAACTCTTGTGGATAAGGTGGTGAAGAAAGCTTTTGGTATGCTGGCCTTTATTAATCAGAGCATTGAGTATAGCAGCTGGGATGTAATGTTGAAATTGTATAAGACATTGGTAAGGCCAAATTTGGAGTATTGTGTACAGTTCTGGTCACCAAATTATAGGAAAGATGTCAATAAAATTGAGAGAGTACAGAGGAGGTTTACTAAAATGTTGCCTGTGTTTCATCTCCTAAGTTACAGAGAAAGTTTGAACAAGTTAGGTCTTTATTCTTTGGAGCGTAGAAGGTTGAGGGGGGACTTGATAGAGGTGTTTAAAATTATGAGGGGGATTGATAGAGTTGACATGGATAGGCTTTTTCCATTGAGAATGGGGGAGATTCAAACAAGAGGACATGAGCTGAGAGTTAAAGGGCAAAAGTTTAGGGGTAACATGAGGGGAAACGTCTTCACTCAGAGAGTGGTAGCTGTGTGGAACGAGCTTCCAGCAGAAGTGGTTGAGGCTGGTTCGATGTTGTCGTTTAACGATAAATTGAATAGATATATGGACAGGAAAGGAATGGAGGGTTATGGGCTGAGTGCAGGTCAGTGGGACTAGGTGAGAGTAAGAGTTCGGCATGAACTAGAAGGGCCGAGATGGCCTGTTTCAGTGCTGTAATTGTTATATGGTTATATGGTTATATGGTTATCATTTAATGAAGCATGCATCATTCTTTTAGTGAAGAGAGGCAAAGATCCAACACAGTGCTCCTCATACAGGTCAATCTCTCTGTTAAATGCCGATGTCAAAATTTTAGCTAAGTTTTGGCCCATAGATTGGAAAACATCTTATCCTCAATTATTTTGGAAGACCAGACCAGCTTTGTCAAAAACTGCCTCCCCTTTTTTAACATACGCTGCCTCTTAAATATGTTATACTCACTTTCAGTTGGGATCTCTGAATGTGTCATTTCTTTAGATGCAGAGAAAGCATTCGACCGTGTGGAACCTCTTTGCTGTTTCGGAAAAATTTGATTTCGGACCAAGTTTTATCATGTGGATTAAATTGTTATTTTCGCATCTCACCGCCTCTGTTTTGACCAATATTCAGTAATCCCAACTTTTCACCCTCAAACGTGGAACCCGCCAAGGGTGCCCTTTAAGCCCTTTACTTTTCGATCTGGCCATAGCGCCACTGGCTATTGTGTTCCGTAGTTGTGTGGACTTGATGGAGATTGGGGGGAGGGAGTTGAGCACAAAGTCTCCCTTCATGCTGACGATCTTTTACTTTTTATATCAAACCCGATCACCTCCTTACCCTCCATGTTCTCACTCCTTAACAAATTTAGCCAGTTTTCAGGATACAAATTTAACTTACACAAGAGCGAATTTTTTCCAATAAATAGAGGAGCACAAGTGTTCGAGTTCCATAACCTCACTTTTAAGGTAGTGAATAAACAATTTACTTACCTTGGTGACCCAGTAACAAGGAAATATAAGCATTTTTCGGAGAAAATTTCATTAATTTGTTAAATCATACAGAACAGAAACTAGCACAGCTGTCACCCCTGTCCATGTTCCTGATGGGCCTAATCAATGTTGTCAAAATAAACATTCTTCCTAAATTCTTATACCTTTTTCAATCCATACCAATTTTCATTCCTAAAGCCTTCTTTGACTCGCTAGACTCAGTCATATCATTCTACTTATGGAAGAGCAAGCGTCCCTGACTGAATAAAGTCCATCTTCAAAATCTAAAAGAGATGGGGACATAGATCTGCCCAATTTCCACTTATATTACTGGGCAGCTAACATAGGCTGTCTCATCTTTTGGTCTCATTATAACAACCAATCTGACTGCCCAATATGGGTGACAATGGAGCTGAACTCTATTAAGAATGTCTCCATCTCCGCACTTCTTGGATCCGCACTCCCTTTTCTTACGCCTAAACCAATTGCTAATCCTGTTATCAGGCACACCCTGAGAGTATGGGCTCAGTTCAGAAAGCATAGTGGTCTCCATGACTTCTCTCTTTCAAGTCCTATTCTACATACTCACCTCTTCCAGCCTTCTATGCGTGATCAAACATTTCAAGACTGGTACAGAAAGGGATCAGGCTCTTTAAAAATCTTTTTATAGACGTTCATTTAGTTGTTCATTTGAACAACTGTCTGCAAAGTTTAACCTGCACAATACTCATTTCTCCAGATATTTGCAAATTAGATATTTCATCAGCCCTCTGATACCAAACTTCCCTGAGACACCCGACACAAACGTCATTGATATGTTTCTCTGCATGAATCCATTGCGCAAAGGTCTAATGTCTGCTATTTACAACAAGCTAGCAGCGAATAAGATTTAAATTCCTCATGGTCAGATGAGGTATGGGATGCAATTCCCAAGTTAGTTAACTCAACCTCTTTATGCGCCTGCCACTGCCAGTTACAGTTCAAGGTCGTACACAGAGCCCATATGTCTAAAACTAAATTACCTCTCATTTACTCAGATGTTAATCCCTGTTGCGACAAATACAGAAAGGGCGAGGCTTCCCTTATTCACATGTGCTGGACATGCCCTAGCTTGGAAAAATACTGGAAAGATATTTTCCAAACTCTATCTCAGATAACTATGACTATGACTATGATTATGAATTTGGAAGATAACTCTTTGATTGCTCTTTTCGGCTCTTCCAGAGAGGGGGACATGCACCTAAGTCCGATCAAACACCGCACACTGTACTTTGCCTCTCTGTTGGCCAGGCGTGCAGTCTTGCTCAGGTGGAGGGATGCTGCCCTGTCCACCCACGCTCAGTGGCTCAGGGACATCATGTCCAGTCTAAACCTTGAGAAGATCCATTATTCAATTCTCAACTCAGATATAAAGTTCCAAAATGTGTGGGGACCCTTTCTTGAATATTTTCAGAATTCCCAGCCAGACTAAAGGTCCAACCTTTCTTCCTTTCCTCAGTACATAAATCCCTGAGGAAAGAGGAGAAGATGGCGGCACGACGGCAGCGCGCGCGGCCTCTCCGGTGATGAATATCTGTTATCTGTCAAGTAGGGTACCGTGCACAATTCTGATTTGATGGAGACGGACGTAAGAGCACGGAGGAACATCTGGAAAACTTCTGAAATGCCTGCTTCGCTGCCACTCCTACTGTGTGGCAACCGGAATCTCCGGAGCAGAAGGCTTGTTTCAGCAGCCGGAGAGAGGTCGAAGGCATTCGGCAAAGGGTGGCACTCGGGAGGCTGTATCGGAAGGGCTGGTCGGAGGCTCGAAGTTTTCGGACGGATGGACTCAGTGTCGGCTGTGGTCAGCTGCTTCCAAGGCATCAGCAAGTTGACGGTGTCTGGAAGTTTATGGCAGGAAGTTTCTCCCTTTTGCCGCCTGCTATCGGGGACTCGGGAGTCGATCAACTCCGGGACTTTTGAGACATTTTTTACCGTGCCCATGGTTTGCTCTTCATCAAATTATGGTATTGCTTTGCACTGCTGTAACTATATTTTAAAATTATGTGGTTCTGTCAGTGTTAGTCTTTGGTTTGTCCTGTTTTCTGTGATATCACTCTGGAGAAACTTTGCATCATTTCTTAATGCATGTATGCATTTCTAAATGACAATAAAAGAGGACTGAGTGTTCTCATAATCTAAAAAAAAAGTCCCTGACCTCCAGCATTTTCCGTAAAAATTCTACGGACCCAGACTTGTAAACATACAACAGTCTATGTATTAGGAAAATACATCTTCTCTATACCAATGCAGCTCTGTGGGGACAAAGGTTCTGTTTAACCCTATTTGCTAATGCAATGATGGCTTGGAGTTGGGGACTAGGAGAGGTGAGGAGATAATCGAAACATGATTGTACTATGGGTGCATCTCTTTCATAAATGTGAATCGTACATTTGATACATTTGTTATGCACTGCACAAATCTCCTTTATACTATGCTCTCTTTATTTAAAAAAACAATAAATATATTGTTGAGAAAAAAAAGATTACTCAGATAGGCTTTCGAGTTGGCTCAAGCACAAGCTGCTCTAAAAAGCCATCTTGAAGGTATTCAACAAATTTCCTCTTTTACAATGTGACGCCAACCTGATTTTCCGAATCCCATTGCATATTGAAGTCCCCCATTACAACTGTGACATTACCTTTATGCCTTTTTCAGCTTCCTTTGCAATCTTAACCCCACATTTTGGCTACTATTTGGAGGCCTATATATGTTTCCCATAATGTTTATTTTACTCTTGCAATTATAACTCCACCTACAAAGATTCAACATTCTCTGACCCCACGTCAACTGTTTCTAAAGATGTAATTCCTTCTCTTACCAACAGAGCCACACAACCGCCTATGCCTTCCTGCCTGTCCTTTCAATACAATGTATACCATTTGATGTTAAGTTCTGAACTATGGCCTTCTTCAGCCATGACTCAGTGATGCCCACAATGTCATCCAGACCAATTTCTAATTGTGCCACAAGTTACTCCAAATGTTATGCACATTTAAATACAGCACCTTCAGTCCTGCATTCTTCACGCTTTTCAATTTTGCCTCTGTGGTATATATTATCTCTCTGTTCTGTCTGCATTTGTACCCAATCATTGGCTTGTCCTTCCTTACATTCATGTTACACCCATCATCTACTTGTAAACCTGCTGGCTCATCCTCAGCTCTATCATCTTGGTTCCCATCCCCCTGTCATATTAGTTTTAAAAATTCCCAACAGTTTAGTAAATTTTCCTAGTAAATTGGTCCCCCTCGGATTCAAGTGCTACCCATCCCTTTTGAACAGATCACGCCTGCCCCAGAAGAGGTCTCAATTATCCAGAAACCTGAATCGCTGCCTGCTGCTCCAATTCTTCAGCCACACATTTATCTGCCACTTCATTCTGTTCCTATAATGCTGATATATTCCTTTAATGCTGATAAGTGTGAGGTGCTACATTTTGGTAGGACTAATCAAAATAGGACATACATTGTAAATGGCAGATCATTGAGGAATGCAGTGGAACAGAGTGATCTAGGAATAATGGTGCATAGTTCCCTGAAGGTGGAATCTCATGTGGACAGGGTAGTGAAGAAAGCTTTTGGTGAAGAAAGCTTTATAAATCAGACCATTGAGTATAGGACTTGGGATGTAATGTTGAAATTGGACAAGGTGTTGGTGAGGCCAAATTTGAAGTATTGTGTACAGTTCTGGTCACTGAATTATAAGAAAGATGTCAATAAAACAGAGAGAGTACAGAGGAGATTTACGAGAATGTTACCTGTGTTTCAGCACCTAAGTTACAGAGAAAGGTTGAACAAGTTAGGTCTTCATTCTTTGGAGTGTAGAAGGTTGAGGGGGGACTTGATAGAGTTATTTAAAATTATGAGGGGGATAGATAGAATTGACATGGTTAAGCTTTTTCCATTGAGAGTAGGGGAGATTCAAACAAGAGGACATGAACTGAGAGTTAAGGGGCAAAAGTTTAGGGGTAACACGAGGGGGAACTTCTTTACTCAGAGAGTGGTAGCTGTGTGGAACGAGCTTCCAGCAGAAGTGGTAGAGGCAGGTTCGATTTTGTTGTTTTAAAAAAAATTGGATAGATATATGGACAGGAAAGGAATGGAGGGTTATGGACTGAGTGCAGGTAGATGGGACTAGGTGAGAGTAAGCGTTCGGCACGGACTAGAAGGGCTGAGATGGTCTGTGTCCATGTTGTAATTGTTATATGGTTATATTCTCACTGTTATGTCATCTAGTGAGCAGCAGTTCTGTGGGGAATTACAGAGGTCAGAAGAAATTGGCCAGACTAGTTCTAGCTGAAGGGAAGGCAAAGGGAACTCAAATAACCGTGGTTTACAACAGTTGTGTGCAGATGAACATGTTGAACCTTGCAGTAGATGGGCTAAAGCAGTAGAAGACCAGGAACATACACTCAGTGGCTACTGATTAAGTACTGGAGGAACTCAATAAAATGACTGTTGTTCTTTATGTTCAACATCCCCTACATTGGTTTACCTTCCCAAAAGCATCACTTCACACTTGTCTATGTTAAATTCCATCTGCTATTCCTTTGTTTTTTTCCCAGATGATCATCACCATATTGTAACCTCATACAACTATTGTCACTTCCACTATATCAGGAAATGTTGGTATTAGAGAGTTACTAATAATGCCATCTAATTGGCATCCAAGTCATTAAAGTATTTAATAAATATTGGAGAACCCTGTATCATTCTCTGAGGCCCATTTGGTCACAGGCCTCCAACCATTCACCATCACCCTCTGCCTCCGACCAGCAAACCACTTTTGTATCTTATTGGGCAATTCACCCTGGATGCCCTGTATTCTAATCTTCTGGATAGTCCATCATCTGAAACTATGAAAGACACATGAATGTGGATAATTTTTCAATGAACGAGAGCATTTTGACAGCCGCACGTAAAATGCCGAAGGAACTCAACGTCAGTGAAAGGAAATGAACAGTCAATGTCACCTGCGTTTGCAAGATTTGCAAAACCCTTCAACGGGACTGGGAAGAGGGGTAAAAATCAAGAATAGAAAAGTGGTGCGATGGAATGGTTGCATCTTCTGTAGTCTCTTTTTCATCTCAAGTTTGATTTCCAATCTGCATTTTCATCGATTTCACCCTTGGGGAATGTGGAAGTACTTCTGTCAAGGCAACTAAAATTCTCTGGAGAGAATCTATGATGGATGTTCACTAAAAACAAGAATAGTAAAGTTAAAAGAATATTATTTCACATACTGGACCATAAGACTATAAGATATAGGAACAGAAGTAAGCCATTTGGCCCATCGAGTCTGTTCCACCATTCAATCATGGCTGATCCAATTCTTCCAGTCATCCCCACTCCCCTGCCTTCTCCCCATACCCTTTGATGCCCTGACTAATCAAGAACCCATCTATCTCTGCCTTAAATGCACCCAATGACTTGGCCTCCACAGCTGCTCATGGCAACAAATTCCACAGATTTACCACCCCCTGACTAAAGTAATTTCTCTGCATCTCTGTTCTAAATGGACATTCTTCAATCCTGTCCTAGACTCCCCTACCATGGGAAATAACTTTGCCATATCTAATCTGTTCAGGCCTTTTAACATTCACAATGTTTCTATGAGATGCCCCCCAGATGGTGATTATGATTGTTAGGCAACTAAATGAGGAATGGTGGATGGTGGGATGTTAATGGACATATTAGGGAGATAAAGTTATGTGAAATGTTTTTGGAAGGAAAGCATGCAGACTCAACAATGACAGCACCCGTGAGAGGGATGGAACCCAGGCTGCTAGAGCACTGTGGCAGCTGCACCATCTACATATGAAATATTTAATATTCATTTACAGTATTGCATGTGGAATATTTATTTTTTCCCACTAAGTCATACACCATCTTGATTTTAATACTAAAAGCCATTTCATAATGATCATTTGATCAATAGTTTGTGATTTTATTTGTAGAACTAGTTTGGAGATGCAAACACATCAAGCCAGCAATGAAAAAAATAAAGCACGTGTTTCTTTGTAGTTTATGTCTCCTTTTCACAAAGAGGAGGCCCTTCAGCACATCTAGACCATGCCAGCTCTCAGAGCAGTTCTATCACCCATAACATTATGTGTAACTTTTCCCTCTAATTTGTCCATTAACATCCCACCACCCACCAAAGTACCCTTGCCAACCACATAAACTAGGGTGAATTTAGCATAACCAGTTAACAGTGACCATCAGGTCTTTGGAATGTGGGAGGAAACTAGAAAACGAGAAGGACGTTCACTTGCTGATAGGGAGAACATGAAAGCTCCACAACAACAGCACAAGAGGTCAATTAAAAGCCAGGGATTGAGAGGGATGCATATCTACAGTGCCACAGTATTAATCAAATTATTTTAGAGATGGGTATTTACTGTAGTATCCATATTGCTGAAAGTGATATTATCAGTAGGCGGGGTGGCGAAGAAGTTCAAAATTCAAAATTCAAATTTATTATCAAAATATGCATACCAAATACAACCCTGAGATTCATCTTCCAGCAGGCATCTACAAAGCAAAGAAATACGATAAAATCCACCAATAACCACAGACAACAAAGACAGATGAACATTCAAGAATGGCCAAATCGTGCAACTGGCAAGATAAAAATATATAATGTTTAGAAATGAGCTGCAGAGTCCCTGAAAGAGAATCCACAGCTGCAGAGTCGGTTCAACGCTGAGGCGAATAAAGCCAGACCAGGCACCCAACAGCTGCACAGTTCAAAGTAAATTTATTATCAGTGTATATAACTGTCTCCATATACAACCCTGAGATTTATTTTCTTGCAGGCAAACACAATATATCCAAGAAATACAATAGAATCAATGAAAGACCGTACCCAATGGGACAAACAAACAAGTAATGTACAAAAGACAACAAACTGAGCAAATACAAAAAAAAAATAATACTAATAAATAAATAAGCAATAAGTATTGAGAACATGAGATGAAGAGTCCTTGAAAGTGAGTCCATAGGTTGTGGGAACAGTTCATTGATGGGGCAGGTGACTTTGAGTGAAGTTAACCCCTTTGGTTCAAGATCCTAATGATTGAGGGGTAATAACTGTTCCTTAAACCTGGTAGTGTGAATCCTAAGGCTCCTATACCTTTTTCCTGATGGCAGCAGTGAGAAGAAAGTATGGCCAGGATGGTGGGGGTCCCTGATGATGGATACTGCTTTCCTGTGACAGCATTCCATATAGATATACTCAATGGTGGGGATGGCTTTACCCGTGATGGACTGGACCATATCCACTACTTTTGTAGGATTTTCTTTTCGAGGGCATTGGTGTTTCCATACTGGTCAAAATAGTCTCCACCACACATTGAAAGAAGTTTGTCAAAGTTTATATGCTTTCATCATAATTACACTTATATGTTGGGCCCAGGACAGATATTCTGAAATGATAGCACTGAGGAATTTAAAGTTGCTGACCTTCTCCATCTCTGATTCCTCCGATGAAGGCTGGCTCAGGGACCTCCTGTTTCCTCCTCCTGAAATCAATAATCAGTTCCTTAGTTTTGTAGGCATTGAGTGAGAGGTTGTTCTTGTGGCACCACTGAGCCAGATTTCCGATAACTTGAAGCAATCCCATAACTGGTCCTCTACCTCCGGTGACTACCTCTTTGTTGTCCTTATCTCTGGAGCCTTGTTGTTTAGCCCCTGTTTTTTTTTTTTTGGACCCTAGTGCTTCAGGGTATAGGCTGATGATAATTGGGCAGAGATTTCTTCAAACAAATTTGAAATCCCTGACAATGATTTGAAATACATTGGGGTGGACTGTTTCTTGCTTGATGATGGCAGCATTCAATATCTCAATTGATTTTGGTGGTGTGTAAACTGTGGTCAGGATCACTCTCTGGGTAAGTAGAACAGTCAGCACCCAGTCATTAGGTGTTCCAGGTCAGGGGAACAAGAGTACACCAAAATCACCATGTTCAAGCACCACAAAGAGTTTTATCTTGAAGCACATACTCCTCACTTTTTGCCTTATCCAAATCAGCAGATTGGTCCATTCTGCTTACTGAGAAACCTTCAGGTCTGACTGATACATCTGGTGGGTCCAGAGTGAGCCATGTTTCCATGAAACACAGAACACAGCAATTCCTCATTTGCCTTAGATTTAGCAATCTTGAGCTTAGGTCCACAATCTTGTTCTCCAGACTGCAGATGCTGGACAGAGGATTTTTTTTATTGCTTGACATCTCAGTTTGGCTTGGAGTCCTCCCCTGCTCCCTCTCTTCCAGCCATGGCGATACTTACTTGCATGCTTGGGAGTTTACCATGGAGCAAAGAAGTCAGATCTTATAGAAGTCTATAAAACCATGAGGGATGATCACAACATTTTTACCCAGCTTTGGGGAATCTAAGCCTAGGCTTAAATTGAGGGAGGGGTATTTAAAGGGATCTCAGAGGCAAGCTTTTCACAGAGACTCTGCTGAATAAGCTGCGGGAGGAAGAAGTAGAGGCAGGTACTATTACAATGTTCAAAAGACATTTAGACATGTTTATAGATAGGAAAGGTTTAGATGAATATGGAATAAAGCTGGCAAATGTGACTAGCTGAGGAAGATACAATGGTTTTTAATGAAACAAGTTGATCAGAGAGACCTGTTTCCAAACTGGATAATTTAATGACTCTATTACTCAAAGAATTATTTTATTTAGAGATACAGTGTGGTAACAGACCCTTCTGCAACCTCAAAATATTCACTTTCATTGTAACATTCAAGATAATTGTTGATACTTTCAAGCTCCTTATAGTGTCTAATCCGTTGAAGTAGTGAAATCATTTCATTTTCACTCCCAACCACTTCTGGCATTTCTAAACCTAAATGCTTGAAACTGCAGTGAGCAAAATTGTTCCGAATTGTCTTCGGGCTTATTTCCTGTTGTCTCTCAATAAAAAAAACACTGCTTTTTGAACACATGCACGACCAACCGACGTTATTTAAAAACTATTTGCTCTGAGCACAGTGCAGTGTTTAAAGACCACACAAGTGCACTCCGCTGACACCAGTTTGAAACTGTTCGGCAACAGTACTAACTCTTACATCTTTGGACTTTGGGTGGACACCGTTGCACCTGGAGGACACCTACACAATCACAGGGAGAAGATATAAACTCCATACAGACAACAGTAGGAATTGAACCACTGAAATGAATGGCCACTGAGAGTTTCTGGATAATCTTCCTCCAAATTTGGGAACTGAGGGTATTGAATCCTGCATGATTTTCCAGAGAAAGAATGGTATCCAATTTAAAGAGTGCATTGTGGTTGGTTCAGTAGAATTCACAAAGGATAGAAGTGAAGTGAACTTTGGTGAACTTAATATTTCTTTATTTAGGGAAACATATTGTGGGGTAAATAATGTTTTGGCTTAATAGAAAGCTAGAAAAAATAAGAAATAGAAAGATGAGCAGGCCAAAATCTGCCTCCTTAAGACTGCTCTGTTGTTTAATAATTTGATCATTGGTTAAATCTGCATGATTCCTGATACTCTGTGGTCCAAAACATTATCTCAGCTTTGTTCATCCACAGTTCTCCTGAGAAGATAATTCCAAAGGTTCACTAAAAGATGAAACTCTTCTTTATGTCAATCCTTTTCGTTCTAGATATCCTACAAGGGGAAACGTGAGATGGGAAATACGAAAATGAAAAGGTTTCCTGATTTAAACTGTAACAATACTATTTGCGATTGTAGGTTTAAAATTAATAAATCCATATGGCTTAAAACAGGTGCATGACATGATTGCAGTAAAAGCCATTGTGAATGAAATAATAAAGATTTTTAATTACAGGGCTGATGGAAATCACTGGTAAAAAAGACAATATTCGTGAAAGTCTATTCACTTGCTCATTTCTGGATGTAGTAAAAGAAAATTAGCACAGTGTAGAGAGGTATTTCCCTTGGAAAGTCACGTTCGATTGTGCCGTGAAAAAAATTGGAATATTTTTATAATGCTTTTATTAGGCAAAATGAAAGTATCCATCCATAATTGGATAGATTGGGCACAGTCCTCGGAAGGAAATGCATTCATGGTCTCTCCATTTCCATTCTTTGCTTTCTCATATTATTCGCTAGACCAGTTCATTGGCAGATGATGTACGCCCTTAAATTTATAAAAGTTACTCTATATAAAGAATAATTTCCAATATAAATTTGGCCTCATACCGGCTTCTTGCTGGTATAGTTATAACAAATACATTAAAATGTTAGCAGCCCTAATTATTGAAAATATCTTTAATAATGACACAGAAATCAACACCGGGTCCACTATATTGTAATTTAATTTGATTTATTAATTATGCTATTAACTAGACTGCATTTTAGAACAAACTTGTTCTATATTTAAGACCTGAAAATAGTGAAGGTAATGGACACTAAATCTAATGCTCAAACTGCAATTGCATTCCTTAATATTAATTCAGAATTTTAAATGATAGATGAATAATTATGTTGGATATATATTGTCATGTTGTCAGCGGGCGTACTAGAATCTTTGCTGGATTTGGGGACTGGCCTCTCCCATTGGTGCTGTTCCTTAGTGTTCACTCAGTGGAAGACAGACTGGATTGCATTCATCTGCGACTGCACTGGCATGAGATGGGGAACAGCTGCTGCCCGTTTTTGCAGAAACATGGCTCCAGGACAACATCCTAGGGCACCATCAATCTACAGGCCATACCACTCAGAGACTTGTGCTAATTTTATTCTTGTGAGGATATGTGCTATCGTAACAATATGTGCCTTGTGCTGTGTGTGACTGTAGGTACTGTGTTTTGCTTTGACCCTGGAGGAATGCTGCTTCACTTAGTTGTATACTTGTGTATGGTTGAATATCAATTAAATTTGAACTTGAACTTCATAATATTATCCTAGAGTCAAACAGTAGATTTTAGTGATCATAGAATCAATGGAATACTTGGATAGGCACTGATGAAATTCCATGCAAATGGCAAGTGATTCAATACCTTTTTACCTGCTCTGCTCCCATTTTCCAACAATCTGAAAAATCTTTTCTAAAAATGTAGTGATTTACTTCACATTCTGCACAAAACGGAGACCAAATGCAGTTTGGGTGAAATATTGGCCAGGCACCAACTCATAAGTCTGACCTTCATTTTCTAGTTGTCAGCTGTGGCATGTATGACTTAGAAAATGTTGGGCTGGCACCATATAAAGAACCACAACATGTAACTAGCCATTCTCTGAAAACAGTAAAGATAGTGTCTACAATATACAGTAACATTTTGCAGGCAATTCACAGAACTACCGGACATAATCTCAGTGGCCTCTTCATTAGGTACAGCTGCTCATTAATATATGTATCTAATTCATCAATCATCTGGCAGCAAATCAATGCATAAAAGCCAAGATGTTCAATTGTTGTTCAGACCAAACAGCAGAATGGGGCAGAATTTTGATCAAAGTGGCTACAACCATGGAGTAATTGTTGGTGCCAGATAGGGTGGTTCAAGAACCTCAGAAATTGCTGATCTCTTGGGATTTTGACACAGATTCTAGAGTTTACAGAAAATGCTGCAAACAACAAAAAAGATAATCCAGTGAGCAGCAGTTCTGTGGGTGAAAGTGCCTTGTTAATGAGAGGTTAGGAGAGAAGAGCCAGACTGGTTCAAGCTGACAGGAAAGTGACAGTAACTCAAATAACCATGTGTTACAACAGTGGTATACAGACGAGCTTCTCTGAATTTCAGCACATCAAACCTTGCAGTGGATGGGATACAGCAGCAGAAGACCATGAACATACATTTCCTGTAATTAATAAGGTAGTCACTGAGTGTACACTTTCTGAACTGCTATCGCTGCAAACTGAGGCCTGTACTTTTCTTTTAAGAAAGGTACTTTTGATTATTTATTTGCTTGCTTGTTTATTTATTTATTTATTTGCATTTGCGCAGTTGTCTTCTTTTGCACATTGGCTGCCTATCAGTCTTTTTTGTGTGTACTTTTTGTTGATTTTATTGTATTTATCTGTTCTACCGTGAATGCCTGCAAGAAAATGAATGTCAGCATAGTATACGGCAACATATATGTAATTTAGTAAAATTTACTTTGAACTTTTAACTTTGATCTAATGCAACAATGCTGTTATTATTAAGGGAGTCAAATGTTTGGCTAAAGAAGGTAATGTGGAGGGTGTTTATTCTGACTGGAGGTCAGTGACCAGTGGTCTTGTGTAAGGATCAGTACTGGGCTATTTTTCATTTGGGAGCTGATACAGAAATTGGCAGTGTTGTGGCTATTGAAGAAGGTTGTCAAAGGATACAGCAGGTTACAGACAGATATAGATTAGTCAGAAATGTGAGAAGAAAAATGGTAGGAGCAGTTTGACCTTATTAAATGCAGGGAGTTTCACTTTGGGAGGTCAAATGCAAGAGGAAAGCATACAGTGAACGGCAGGACTCTAAGAAGTATACAGAGCCACAGTGACCATAAAGAGGCAACACAAGTAGATGCACACTTGCCTGTATCATTTGGGGCACTGAGCACAAAAGTTGGGAAATCATGTTCAAAAAAAGCTTGAAAAGTAAATAAAGTACATAAAGCTCACCATATAAAACCATAAGATTCATTTTCTTGTGGTCATTCACAGAAACTGCAAAAAACAAGCAAAATAATAATAATAGACAAACAGTAAATATTAAAAACATGAGTTGCAGAGTCCTTAAAAGTGAGTCCATAGGATATGGAACCAGCTCAGTGTTGGGATGAGTGAAGTTACCCACTCTGGTTCAAGAGCCTGATGGATAAGGGGTAAGAGCTGTTCCTGAACCTGGTGGTATGGGTCCTGAGGCTCCTATACTTTCATGCTGAAGGCAGCTGTGAGAAAAGACCATGGTCTAAATGGAGGGTGTCTCTGATGATAGATGCTGTTTTCCTGCAACAGCACTCCATGTAAATGTGCTCAGCAGCTGGGAGGCCTTTACCCATGATGGACTGGGTTTTTCAAGTCAAGGGCATTAGTATTTCAATTCTAGACTGTGATTGAACTGGTCAATATACTCTCCACCACATATCTATAGAAGTTTGTCAAACTTTTAGGTGATATTCCCAATCTTTGCTAACTTTTAAGAAAGTAGAGGTGATGATGTGGTTCCTTTTTAATGGACTTATATGCTGGACCCTGGACAGATCCTTGGAGATGAAGCAACTGTATAAAACTCTGGTTAGGGCACATTTGGAGTATTGTGTGCAGTTCTGATTGTCACATTACGGGATGGATGTGGTGGCTTTGAAGAGGGTGCTTGGATTAGAGACTGTTCCAAGAGTTTGATTAACTTAGGCTGCTTCCTCTGGAGCACAAGAGTCTGAAGGAAGGCCTGAAAGAGATTCTTTCCGGGGTGGATATGTCAAATATTGGACAACACGAGAGATTCTACAGATGCTGGAGATCTAGAGGAACATTTCTAAAATCCTGGAAGAACTCAGCAGGCAGGCAGTATCTATAGATGGAAATGAACAGTCAATGATTAGGACTAAGACACTTTAACAGGTCTGAGGACTTGGCTCATATGCATATTAAGAGGAAGGAGGTATTTGAAGCCTTCAAGAACTTTGATGTAGGAAAATACCTGGGGCATGACCATGTGCATCCCCGGAACTTATCAGAAGCCAGAGAATAAATTATGGAAGCCCTTGAGGAGATACTTGCTTTGTTGTTAGATATGAATGAAGTTCCAGGAGATTGGAGGATAGCTCATGTTGTTCAAATGTTCCAGAAAAATATTAAGGATACGCCAGGGAACTACAGGCTGGTGAGCCTGTCTTCAGTTGCAGAGAATTCTCAAGGACAAGATCTAATATCACTTGATAGTCAAGGTCTAATCAGGATTAGTCAATGTGGTTTTGTGCATGGGATACATATGACAAATCTTTTGGAGTTGTTAGAATTAATTTGAATTGACTTTATTTCTTACATCGTTCACATACATGAGGAGTAAAAATCTTTAGATTACATCTCCGTCTGAATGTGCAATGTGCAATCATAGTAATTTATAATAGTTTATAATAAATAGAACAGTCAATGTAATATAGAGTACACTCACATCAGCGTGAGTTCATCAGTCTGATGGCCTGGCGGAAGAGGCTGTGGAAGAGGCCTGTTGGTCCTGGCTTTTATGCTGCGGTACTGCTTCCTGGATGGTAGCAGCTGGAATAGACTGTGGTTGGGATGACTTGGGTCCCCAATGATCCTACAGGCCCTTTTTACACACCTGCCCTTGTAAATGTCCTGAATCATGGGAAGTTCACAACTACAGATGCGCTTGGCTGTCCGCACCACTCTCTATGGAGTCCTGCGATTAAGGGAGGTACAGTTCCCATACCAGTCAGTGATGCAGCCAATCAGGATGCTCTCAGTTGTGCCACTGCGGAAAGTTCTTAGGATTTGGGGGACCATTCCAAACTTCCTCAACAGTCTGAGGCGAAAGAGGCGCTGTTGTGCCTTTTTCACCACACATCTGGTGTGTAGAGTCCACATGAGGTCCTCGGTGATGTGGATGCCGAGGAACTTCAAGCTGTTTACCCTCTCAACTCCAGATCCATTGATGTCAGTAGGGGTTATCCCGTCTCCATTCCTCCTGTAATCCACAATCAGCTCCTTTGTGTTTGCGACATTGAAGGAGAGGTTGTTTTCTTGACACCACCGTGTCAGAGAGATGACTTCTTCCCTGTAGGCCACCTTATTATTGCTTGAGATAAGGCCAATTAATGTGGTGTCGTTGGCTAATTTAATTAGCAGATTGAAGCTGTGGGTGGCCATACAGTCCTGGGTATACAGGGAGTAAAGGAGGGGACTCAGTACGCAGCTTTGAGGGGTTCCTGTATTGAGAGTCAGAGGGTTGGAAGTGAAGGAAACCTGCTGGTCATCTGACAGGAAGTAAAGAAGAAGGAACAAAGGGGATAGATGAAGTTAGGACAGTGGAATATATATGGAGTTTAGTAAGGTCCTGCATGGTGGACAGTTAGTTCACATGGGATTCAGGGGAAGATGGTGCAGTACATTCAGAATTGGCTCGATGACTAGAAGCAGAGGGTAATGGTTGTAGGTCAATTCTGTGACTGAAGGCCTGTGTCTAGCAGTGTGCCCCAGGGGTCTGTTAAATCATTATTTATTTAAATAATTTGGATATGAATGATTTGGCTGATGATACTAAATTAGGGTGTTCTTGTTGATAGTTGAAGCAAGTTACAATGGATTGCAAAGAGATCTTGATCAATTAGGGAAATGGTCCAAGGAATGGCAAATGGATTTAAAACATAAGAATATAAGAAATAGGAGCAGCAGTAGGCATCAGATCCTTTGAGCCTGTTCTGCCACTCAATAAGATCATGGCTGATCTGGCCATGGACTCATCTCCACCTACCTACCATTTCCCCATAAAACTCAAATGCCCTACTTTGCAAAACTCTATCCAACCTTGCCTTAAGTATATTTACTGAGGTAGCCTCCACTGTTTCATTGGGCAGAGAATTCCACGAACTCACCACTTCTTGGGAAAAGCAGTCCCTCCTCATCTCTGTCCTAAATCTACTCCCTCAGAACTTGAGGCTATGTCCCATAGTTCTAGTCTCACCTTAGTTCCAGTGGAAGCAACTTTTCTGCCTCTATCTTATCTATCCCTTTCACAATTTTATATGTTTCTATAAAACCTCCTCTCATTCTTCTGAATTCCAATGAGTACAGTCCCAGGCAACTCAATCTGTCTATTTCAATGAAGATAAGCATGAGGTTCTGCAGTTTGAACAGTCAAGCCAGAGTGGAACTCATACAGTGAATGTTAGAGTACTGATGGACGTTGTGAAACAGAGGGACCTGGGAGGACAAGGTAATTGAGAATGGTCATTTAAGTAGATAGGGTTGGTGAACGAGGCCCATAGCATGCTGGTGTTCATTGGGAAAGCCATCAAGTTCAGGAACAGGGACTTCATGTTACAGTTCTATAAATCATCATGAAGCCAGACTGGATTTCTGTGTACAGTTTTAGCACACTCTTATGGGGAAAAAATTGCCAGGTTGGAGGGAGTGCAGGAGAAATTTATGAGAATCCTACTTGGAATAGAAAGGATGAGTAATAAGGAGGGGCTGGCAATGCTGGAGTGCTGGAGAATATGGGGTGAATTCAATGAATACAGGAAATTTATTACAACATTTTTGGAAGGGTCACCAACTTTTCCCCAGGTTTGGGGAATCCAAATATAGAGGGCAGATACAAGATAAGAGGGGAAAGATTTTTAAGAAGTTACTTGAGAGATACTCTCAGAAGGTAGTGAGTAGAACATAGAACATAGAATAGTACAGCACAGTACAGGCCCTTCGGCCCACAATCTTGTGCCGACCCTCAAACTTTGCCTCCCATATAACCCCCCACATTAAATTCCTCCATATACCTGTCTAGTAGTCTCTTAAACTTCACTAGTGTATCTGCCTCCACCACTGACTCAGGCAGTGCATTCCATGCACCAACCACTCTCTGACTAAAAAACCTTCCTCTAATATCCCCCTTGAACTTTCCACCCCTTACCTTAAAGCCATGTCCTCTTGTATTGAGCAGTGGTGCCCTGGGGAAGAGGCGCTGGCTATCCACTCTATCTATTCCTCTTATTATCTTGTACACCTCTATCATGTCTCCTCTCATCCTCCTTCTCTCCAAAGAGTAAAGCCCTAGCTCCCTTAATCTCTGATCATAATGCATACTTTCTAAACCAGGCAGCATCCTGGTAAATCTCCTCTGTACCCTTTCCAATGCTTCCACATCCTTCCCATAGTGAGGCAACCAGAACTGGACACAGTACTCCAAGTGCAGCCTAACCAGAGTTTTATAGAGCTGCATCATTACATCGCGACTCTTAAACTCTATCCCCCGACTTATGAAAGCTAACACCCCATAAGCTTTCTTAACTACCCTATCCACCTGTGAGGCAACATTCAGGGATCTGTGGACATGTACCCCCAGATCCCTCTGCTCCTCCACACTACCAAGTATCCTGCCATTTACTTTGTACTCTGCCTTGGAGTTTATCCTTCCAAAATGTACCACCTCACACTTCTCCGGGTTGAACTCCATCTGCCACTTCTCAGCCCACTTCTGCATTCTACCAATGTCTCTCTGCAATCTTTGACAATCCTCTACACTATCTACAACACCACCAACCTTTGTGTCATCTGCAAACTTGCCAACCCACCCTTCTACCCTCACATCCGCATCGTTAATAAAAATCACAAAAAGTAGAGGTCCCAGAACAGATCCTTGTGGGACACCACATGTCACAATCCTCCAATCTGAATGTACTCCCTTCACCACCACACTCTGCCTTCTGCAGGCAAGCCAATTCTGAATTCACCTGGCCAAACTTCCCTGGATCCCAAACCTTCTGACTTTCTGAATAAGCCTACCGTGTGGAACCTTGTAAAATGCCTTACTAAAATCCATATAAATCACATCCACTGCACTACCCTCATCTATATGTCTGGTCACCTCCTCAAAGAACTCTATCAGGCTTGTTAGACATGATCTGCCCTTCACAAAGCCATGCTGACTGTCCCTGATCAGACAATGATTCTCTAAATGCCCAGAGATCCTATCTCTAAGAATCTTTTCAAACAGCTTTCCCAGCACAGACGTAAGGCTCACTGGTCTATAATTACCCAGACTGTCCCTACTACCTTTTTTGAACAAGGGGACAACATTTGCCTCCCTCCAATCCTCTGGTACCATTCCCGTGGACAATGAGGACATAAAGATCCTAGCCAGAGGCTCAGCAATCTCTTCCCTCGCCTCGTGGAGCAGCCTGGGGAATATTCTGTCAGGTCTCGGGGTCTTATCCGTCCTAATGTATTTTAACAACTCCAAAACCTCCTCTCCCTTAATTTCAACGTGCTCCAAAACATCAACCTCACTCATATTGTCCTCACCATCATCAAGTTCCCTCTCATTGGTGAATACCGAAAAAAAGTATTCATTGAGGATCTCGCTCACTTCCACAGCCTCCAGGCACATCTTCCCACCTTTATCTCTAATCGGTCCTACCTTCACTCCTGTCATCCTTTTTTTCTTCACGTAATTGAAAAATGCTTTGTGGTTTTCCTTTACCCTACTCTCCAAGGCCTTCTCTTGCCCCTCCTTAGGCTTCTTTCTTGCTTCCCCATATTCCTCAATAGACCCATCTGATCCTTGCTTCCTAAACCTCATGTATGCTGCCTTCTTCCACCTGACTAGATTTTCCACCTCACTTGTCACTATGGTTCCTTCACCCGACCATTCTTTATCTTCCTCACTGGGACACATTTATCCCTAACATCCTGCAAGAGATCTCTAAACATCGACCACATGTCCATAGTACATTTCCCTGCAAAAACATCATCCCAATTCACACCAGCAAGTTCTAGCCTTATAGCCTCATAATTTGCCCTTCCCCAATTAAAAATTTTCCTGTCCTCTCTGATTCTATCTTTCTCCATGATAATGCTAAAGGCCAGTGAGCGGTGGTCTCTGTCCTCCAGATGTTCACCCACTGAGAGATCTGTGACCTGACCTGGCTCATTACCTAGTGCTAGATCTAGTATGGCATTCCCCCTAGTCGGCCTGTCCACATACTGTGACAGGAATCCGTCCTAGACACACTTAACAAACTCTGCCCCATCTAAACCCTTGGAATTAATCATATGCCAATCAATATTAGGGAAGTTAAAGCCACCCATTATAACAACCGTTATTTTTGCACCTTTCCAAAATTTGCCTCCCAATCTGCTCCTCGGTATCTCTGCTGCTACCAGGGGGCCTATAGAACACCCCCAATAGAGTAACTGCTCCCTTCCTGTTCCTGAGTTCCACCCATACTGACTCAAAAGAGGATCCTGCTACATTACCCACCCTTACTGTAGCTGTAACAGTATCCCTGACCAGTAATGCCACCCCTCCTCCCCTTTTTCCGCCCTTTCTATCGCTTTTAAAGCACTGAAATCCAGGAATATTGAGAATCCATTCCTGCCCTGGTGCCAGCCAAGTCTCTGTAATGGCCACTACATCATAATTCCATGTATGTATCCAAGCTCTCAGTTCATCACCTTTGTTCCTGATGCTTCTTGCATTGAGGTACACACATTTCAGCCCTTCTACCTTACTGTCTTTACACCGTTTATTCTGCTTCTCTTTCCTCAAAACCTCTCTATATGTTAGATCTGGCTTTACTCCATGCACTTCTTTCACTGCTCTATCGCTCTGGGTCCCATCCTCCTTGTAAATTAGTTTAAACCCTCCGAAACTATGCCAGTGAACCTACCTGCGAGGATATTGCTCCCCCTCGAGTTCAGGTGCAACCCATCCAATCTGTACAGGTCCCACCTTCCCCAGAAGAGATCCCAATGGTCCAAAAATCTAAAACCTTGCTCCCTGCACCAAGTCCTCAGCCATGTATTCAACTGCCATCTCCTCCAATTCTTACCATCACTGTCACGTAGCACGGGCAGCAATCCTGAGAACGCCACCCTTGGGGTCCTGTTCTTCAGCCTTCTGCCTAGCTCCCAAAACTCACACTTCAGGACCTCATCCCTCTTTCTGCCTATGTCGTTTGTCCCAACATGTATCACAACTTCTGGTTGCTTTCCCTCTCGTACTAGGATGTCGTGCACCTGGTCAGAGACATCCCAGACCCTGGCACCTGGGAGGCAACAAGCCATGCAGGTGTCCTTCTCACGTCCACAAAATCTCCTGTCTGCTCCCCTGACTATAGAGTCTCCAATGACAATAGCTCTCCTCTTCTCTGTCCCACACTTCTGCACCAGCCAGTCAGACTCAGTGCCGGAGGCCCTGCCACCGTGGCTCACATCTGGTCGGTCGTCCCCGCCAATAGTATCCAGGAAGGTAAACTTATTATTCAGAGGAATGGCTACAGGGGTGCTCTGCACTTCTTATCTGCTCACCTTCGCTTTCCCCCCCTCTAACTGTCACCCAACGACCTGCTTCCGACAGCCTAGGTGTGACTACCTCCCTGTAGCTCTCATCTATGACTGCCTCATTCTCTCTTATGAGTCGAAGGTCATCCAGCTGCTGCTCCAGATTCCTTACATGGTCTTCCAGATCGCCCAGCCGTATGCACTTCTGGCAGATGTGACTCTGCGGGAGAGGGGTGTTCCCCCAAGTCTGCACATCTCACATGAGAGGCACATCACCATCTCAGGAGACATTGTAAAGACTAACTGCGAGCAAGCTTGTCCTCTGCCTTTTCTCATTGAAGCCTCTCGAGTCAAAGCCTCAAAGCTCCACTCCTTCACTGGTCCACTCACTCACTGGCCACTTTCCACCTGGAATGAGCTGCTAGAGGAAGTGGTTGAGAAGTATACGTTTGCAACATTGAAGAGAAATGTTGATGTATTCACAAAGGAAAAGGGCTTTGACAGTTGTGTGTTGAACTCAGGCAACTGGGTTTAGCAGGGAGGATGTTGAATGACATGAAGCAGTTGGGCTGAAGAGCCTGTATTACTCTGTGACTCCATCTTTAGGATAGAATATTACAGAGACAGTCTTTCTGCCTCTATAAAAACCAGGGAATTATGCTTTTCACAATGTGAAGTTGTTTCTTGGAAATAAAGTATCATTTTTTGTTAGCCAGATAGCTGGTTATCTTCAAGTATGACAATAAGTGAATTCTGAGACACTGGTAACTTCAATCCTACATCTGGATTCCACTGTACAGTGATACATATTCTGTTGTTGGGCTTCTGCTCTGTTCCAATCGAACTCAACCCTAGCTCCAGGAATAGCAACCCATCATTTGACAAGATAACTTTCAGGTCAATTTCAGGTGATCAATACTCCCGGCATTTTAAGTCAGATTCTCATAATTTTCAGTTTGTAGTTTCAGATAATAATACCAACTCTTCCACTTACCCACTCTCCACTTTGATATAGAATAAAATGTGTATAAATACCATCATGTATTCACAATGAAAACAGCATCATATCAAGTTGTTTAACTGCTTACAGTGCAATGCCATGATAGGGGTAATAAATAGAAGGAAGTGGGTGGGATGATAACTAAAATGGTTGATCGCTTAATTGCCAAGGGGAAGAAACTTCTAAGATGGAGTGAAGTTTTTGTTTTGTTTTAATAGCCCTACAGTGCTTTCCAGAGAGTGCTTTTGAAAAAAGCAGTTTGCTGGGTGGGTAGTATCTGCAATCATTTTTTTCCTGCTCGCTTCTTTGATATAGTCAATAGGTCCATTTATCAAAATCCCTCCAGACTTGGGGTGGAGCAATGGAGCTATGTTTCTACCAAAGGAGAAACAAGGTGCTCCTTCCTTCCACTAGCCTGCAGGTCACCCTTAAGGAAGGTGTAGCACCTGCTTAACCACCTGATTAGGGTCATGTGAAGCTATGGGAACAGATGGTGGTTGGCTGTATAAGCAGCTGGTGCAAGTCCTGGTTATGTGACCACTGACACCAGGCAAAAAATCTCTGAAAAGTATTGATAATGGCTGAAGTCACCTGTCTTGTAAAGGCTTTGCCCAGAAGAAAGCAATGGGAAACCACATCTGTAGAATAATTAGCCAAGGAAAATCATAGTCATGGAAGACCATGATCGCCCTCGTCATACAACATGATAATTGATGATGATGATGCTCTCCAGACTTCCATCGTGTCAATGAATTTTCATTTCTTCTGTTTTTACCTCTCTATCTTGACCTTGCTGTTGATCTAAGCAGGCAATCAGCCTGTGATATGTCGAATTGTTGGGTGAACGATTAGTTTTTGTTGTACTGCAGATCATGGCCTTTCTGGGGGTTTTTGCTATTTCTTCTTTGGTGGGTAGAGGATGCTGATGCTTTTTTAACAGAAATGGGTGGGCGTGGGGGAGGGTTGTTGTATTGCTGCTGTTTGTGCGTGGGCGGCGGAGTAGTGGGTGCTTTGGGGTTCTAAAGTTTTTATTGTCACTCATTCTTTGGGGCATTCTTCTGTTTTTGTGGATGTCTGCGAAGAACAAGAATTACAGGATGTCTATTGCATACACTTTTCTGATATTAAATGGAACCATTGAACTAACTGAATGTGGAGTAGCACTATTAATAACATGTGAGATCAGTACAGGAGTAGGAGTTAATCGTGACCTGACAGATCATGATGTAGAATTAGAATTAGGAGCTGCTAAGGAATAGAAAAAGAAGGAAATCATTGGTGAGAGTTATTTATAGGCCACCAAAGAGTAGTTACAATGTAGGGCATGGTATAAATCAGGAAATTAGAAGTGCATATAATAACTGTGGTATAGTCAACACAGGAATCTTTAATCTACTTATAGAGTGGACAAGTCAAATTAGCGATAATAAGGAGGAGGAATAATATGTAGGAGATGGTTTTCTAGATCAATATCTTGAGTAACCAATAAGTGAAAAAGATGTTTTAGATGTAGTGTTGTGCAATAAGATGGTCCAATTAATAATCCTGCCATAAGGGGACTTCTGGGGAAAAGTGACCTTAATAAGATAGAATTTTACATTGAGTCTGAAAGTGATGAAGTCCAAAATGAAACTAGGGTAATAATTCTAAACAAAAAATGAAATTATAAGGGGCAAGTTGACTGGTTGAGTGAAAAGATATATTAAAATATATGATTGTGGACTAGCAGTAGATAGTATTAAAGAAATTATGAATCATATTTCCAGATAGATCCATTATATAATGGAAAAATTGTTGATCTTTGGCTACCGGAAAAAAAAGATCATTTTAAAATCCGACAAAGAAATGTCTAAAGTTGTCAAAAACAGCAGTAAGCCTGAGAACTGCACACATTTTAAAAGTCAGCAAAGAAGGACCAAATGATTGATAAAGGGAAAGAATGTAGAATATAGTCATAGTGTACAACATGGAAGTAGACCCTTCAGCCCAAGTTAACGAATGTTAACCAATGTGCCCACCTATGCTGGACCCCTTAGTCCTTGTTTGGATCATATAAATCTCAATTTTTCCTATCCATGGATTTATCCTAATGTCTCTTAAATGCTGTTATTCTACCTGCTTCTACTATTTTCTCCAGAATCTCATTCCATGTGCACACCATCCTAAGCTCCTATGCATGAAAGCGTTACCCCTCTGATATTTTTTAAATCATTCCCTTTTCACCTTAAACCTATGCCCTCATTTTTTTGTTCCATTTACTGGGGGAGGGGGGACTGTACACCCACCCTGTCTCTGCTCCTCTTGATTTTATGGACGCCTGTAATGTTATCCTTCAGTCTTCAACTCTACAAGGAGTAAGCTCTGAGCCTGCCCGACCTTTCCCTATAATGTGGGCCTTCATATCTTGGCAACATTCAGGTAAATCTTGTTGAGAGGGTTTTTGAGACTACTGTAAGTCCCTTCTGCTTCTTACACTTCAAAGTACAAAGCTCAACTTCCAAATTTCAAACTAAATTTATTATCAAATTGCATAAATGTCACCATATACAATCCTGAGATTCATTGTCCTGCAGGTGTTCATAGTAAATACAAGAGAAATAATGGAATCAGTGAAAGATTGCACCCAGCAGGACAGACAAACAACTAATGTGAAAATAATGTGCAATTACAAAAAGGAAAAAAAAATAATAATAGTATTAATAATAATAATTAATAAGCAATAAATATCAAGAACATGAGATGAAGAGTCATTGAAAGTGAATCTATAGTTCGTGGGAACAGTTCATTGTTCAGCTGAGTGATGTTATCCCCTCTGGTTCAAGGGCCTGATGGTTGAGGGGTAATACCTGTTCATGAACCTGATGATGTGGTCCAGTATGACATCGAAAGAGGGCATGGCCTGGCTGGTGGGGTCCTTGATAATGTTTGCTGCTTTCCTGTGACAGCAGTTTGTGTCGATATGCTCTATAGTGGGCAGGACTTTACCTGTGATAGACTGGGCCGCATCCATTACATGATGTAGGCTTTTCAATTCAAGGACATTGGTGTTTCCATACCAGGCTGTGATGTAACCAGTCAGTATGCAATCACCACACATCTATAGAAATTTGTCTTCTACAGCACTTGCTTTCCATGTTCTTTGGTCATAGAAGCTCAACATGCCTGATGCCTTGCTGTATGGCTCTTTGCCACTATCAGCATACTTGGGCCAGAAGAGGATGCTATATTTCTTCGGAGAGGTTTAAAGGATCTCCTGGAAACATTTACTTTCTTCTCCTCAGAATCAATATAAGAGTAAACAGGTGAAACAAATAAAAAAGCGCACTGTAAGAGCTTCAATGGGCATATAAAAATCATAAGATTAACAAAGGGATCTTTGGGTCATCTACTGACAGGTCAGGCATAGTATGATGAGGAATAAAGAAGTGGGAAATAAGTTAAATAAGTATATCATCTTCATGGAGGAAGACACAGAACTTGCCAGAAGTATGATGATCTGAGGAGTCAATGAAAATGAGGAACTGAAAGAAATTAGTGTTCACCAAAATGTACTAGGGAAGTTAGTTCAGCTAAAAACCAGTAAATCTGCTAGTCTAGCAAGTGAAATTTTAGAAATAATGGGTACATCAGCTATGTGTTTCAAAGGTCTATAGATTCTGGAATAGTATCATATGAGAATTAGTGTTCAAGAAGGGAGGAACAGAGAAAAAGGAGAACAAAACAATAATTAGTTTAAGATCAGTAGGAGGAAAATATTAAATTTTATAATGACGGACGTAATACCTCAAAAGAATAATATTCCTTCACTACATCGACGACTGCATTGGTGCTGCTTCCTGCATGCATGCTGAGCTCGTTGACTTCATTAACTTTGCCTCCAACTTTCACCCTGCCCTCGAGTATACCAGGTCCATTTACGACACCTTCCTCCCCTTTCTGGATCTTTCTGTCTCTATCTTTGGAGACAGCTTATCTACTGATGTCTACCATAAGCCTACAGACTCTCACAGCTACCTGAACTATTCCTCTTCTCACCCTGTCTCTTGCAAAAATGCCATCCCCTTCTCACAATTCCTCCATCTCCGCCGCATCTGCTCTCAGGATGTGGCTTTTCATTCCAGGACGAAGGAGATGTCCTCCTTTCTTCAAGAAAGAGGCTTCCCTTCCTCCGCTGTCAACTCAGCTCTCAAACACATCTCTCCCATTTCACGCACATCTGCTCTCACCCCATCCTCCTGCCACCCCACTAGGGATAGAGTTCCCCTTGTCCTCACCTACCACCCCACCAGCCTCCGGGTCCAATATATAATTCTTCGCAAATTCCGCCACCTCCAATGGGATCCCACCACTAAACACATCTTTCCCTCCCCCTCCTCTGCTTTCCACAGGGATCGCTCCCTATGCGACTCCCTTGTCCATTCGTCCCCCCCATCCCTTCCCACTGATCTCCCTCCTGGCACTTATCCTTGTAAGCGGAACAAGTGTTACACGTGCCCTCACACTTCCTCCCTCACCACCACTCAGGGCCCCAGACAGTCCTTATAGGTGAAGCGACACTTCACCTGTGAGTTAGCTGGGGTGATATACTGCGTCCGGTGCTCCCGATGAGGCCTTCTATACATTGGTGAGACCCGACGCAGTCTGGGAGACCATTTCGCTGAACGCCTACGCTCTGTCCGCCAGAGAAAGCAGAATCTCCCAGTGGCCACACATTTTAATTCCACGTCCTATATTCCCATTCTGATATATCTATCCTCGGCCTGCTCTAAGCCACACTCAGGTTAGAGGAACAATATCTTATATTCCATCTGGGTAGCCTCCAACCTGATGGCATGAACATTGACTTCTCTAACTTCTGTTAATGCCCCACATCCCCTTCGTATATTTTTTCACTCTCCTTTTTCTCCCTCTGTCCCTCTCACTACTTGCCCATCCTCTGGGCCTCCCCACTCCCCCTTTCTTTCTCCCTAGGCCTCCTGTCCCATGATCCTCTCATATCCCCTTTGCCAATCACCTGTCCAGCTCTTGGCTCCATCCCTCCCCCTCCTGTCTTCTCCTATCATTTTGGATCTCCCCCTCCCCCTCCCACTTTCAAATCTCTTACTAGCTCTTCTTTCAGTTAGTCCTGACGAAGGGTCTTGGCCTGAAACGTCGACTGTACCCCTTCCTATAGATGCTGATTGGCCTGCTGCGTTCACCAGCAATTTTTACGTGTGTTGCTTGAAATTCCAGGATCTGCAGATCTCCTCGTGACTGAGCAGAGTTCTGATAAAGAGTCTAATACTACAGAACCATTTAATAGTCTTTTTCCGAGGGATAGAACCTGCCATTGAGCCTGGTGGCACGTGTTTTAAGTCTTTTGCACCTTCTGCCCAATGAAAGGTAGAAGAGTGAATGGGTGGGGTGTTTGATTATGTCTGCTGTTTCACTGATATATCAAGAAGTCTAGGCAGGGTCCTAAGAAAGGTGGATGATTTCTATGGTGGGCTGAGTTGTGCCCATAATTCACTGCAGTGTTTTCGGTCATGTGCAAAGGATTTGCTGTACAGAATTGTGATGCTTCCAAACAAGATGCTTTCTATGGTGCAACAATAAAAACTGATGGGAGCCGAAAGGGACATCTTCATTTCTTTAGCCTCCTGAGGAAATAGAGTCATTGATGACCTTTCATTTGTTTGTAGTTGGACCAGGATGGGTTGTTAGTGATGCTCACTCTGAGGACCTAAAGCCCTCAGCCCTGAGGAGATGAGAGAGGAAAGTACTTTGACAACATTTATCAATGAATAACTGAAGCTCCATGGCACAGAAAGTGGGTACTGGGATTAGTATAGATGGATGCTGGATACCTATTGTGCCAATTTTTACATTGCATAATTCAATGGCAAGTGTTACTTATCAGGTCTTAAGTAGTAGTTATATATTATGCAACATGCAGTTGTTTGTGAGGTTCCAAGAATGCAAGCTTATTTTGTGATCTTTACGATAGGTAGCTAGAACATACTCAGGCCTTCCTGCTGCTAGCCTCCTGTCATTGGAGAGCTGGTGTAGATTCAGAACGAGAAGGACAGGGTTTCTGGTGACTGGGCTGGTACAGTGATAGAATTTGGGATAAATGGGCTATAGTTAAGATGTGAGGTGTTTGGATAAGTGATCGAGGATCAGTTCTGAAGGATGTCAATTGATCAGGAGCCTGGAGTCTCAGAGAAGTGATTATAGTTGGTGGAATATGCGCAGAGAGGTAATCAGATGTGGAAAAGAATCAGGCAGATCAATGATTGAGAAGAGTAAGACATTGTGACAGTACAGCAGATAAGCTTGGATTGTCTTAGACAAATGCCAAAACAAACCCTCACACTTTGAGAATCAGAATCAGAATCAGGAACAGATTTATTATTATTGATATATGTTATGAAATTTGTTATTTTGTGACAACAGTGCAGTGCAGTTCATAAATATACTACAATTATTTTTCATGAGTTAAGATAAATAAACATGTTATGCTTCTTAACAGAATTTCTGAGCCATTTTGTTATTGTCAGATGGATTAGTGTTCTCCAGTGATGGAGCTGATTAGTTCTATAGCAATTTAAGGTATGGAGATGTACCCTTTCAAAGAATTCTTATTTTGTTTTTGGCGATACAGATACCATGAGTCCATAAGATATAGGAGCAGAATTAGGCATTTAGCTCCGCCATTTCACCATGGCTGATCCATTTCCCTCTCAGCCTCATTCTCATGCCTTCTCGCTATATCCCTTCATGCCCTGATTAATCAAGAATGTATTAACCTCTGCCTTAAATATCACTTGGCCTCCACAGCTGCCTGTGGCAATGAATTCCACAGATTCACTGTGCTCTGGCTATTAGACTCCGGCACCAGAGGAAACATCCTCTCCACATCCACTCTATTGAGGCCTTTCAACATTTGATAGGTTTCAATGATATTCCCCTGTCATTCTTCTGAATTCCAGTGAGTACAGGCCCAGAGCCATCAAACTCTCCTCATAAGATAAGCTTTTCAATCTCAACCTCTTTTGAACCCCCTCCAATGTCTGCACGTCCTTTCATTGATAAAGAGCCCAAAACTACGCCAATACTCTGTGAAGCCTCACCAGTGCCTTATAAAGCCTCAACATTACCTATTATTTCCTGTTTCCCTGTTCATGGATTGTTAACTTTGTTGAGAATGCTGCCACTTATCATTTTTCCTTAACACTTCCTGAAGTGAGGAGGCAGTTTGGAATCAACTATATCATTTGGCTCTTGAATCCTATGTATTGTATGTCACAAAAGACTAGCAAATTTCTACAGATGGATTGCAACCTGACTGGTCACATCACCATCTGTGATGGAGGGACTACAGCACAGGATCAGAAAAAACCGCAGAAGTTGCAAACTCAGCTCCATCATGAGCACTAGCCTCCCCAGCATCAAAGCGTGATATCCTTTATGACCCCATCTTCTCTTTGCTATTATCAGGGAGGAGGTACCGGAGCCTGAAGATACACACTCTAAACTGTGCTCAAAGCCTAAATAATTAGATTGTAACGCACTTCCAGGTTGTGCTGGTGCTGGTTGAGCGGAGTCTGGTTCAATAGTGTGCACTCTTTGGCAGAGTGTGACTGTGAGAAAAAGGTTTTGTTTGGTCTGGTCTGTAGCTTTCTTTTGCTGTGTTTTAAATTTTGGACGCAGTCACTTATATAACTTGTGTTTGGTTGCCTTGTAAGGGCAGCAATGGAATTTGTTTCTGGCTTATCCCTTGTTTTGGGTGTTTTTTTTGCCTTTGCAGAAGCAATTTGCTAGCGCTATCAGTAATAGAGGCACTTAGCATACTTTTGATGAAAAAGCGAGCCAATAATTAGATAGTGGCAAAGTTGTTGTAGGCCTAACAAGATAGAAGCAAGAGTCGCTTCGCGGTATAGTTTACCAGCGTTGAAAGCGAATCAATCATGGAATGCAAATCTAGTCCAGAGAAGGTCTAAGCACACGTTAGGCACTCTCTGCTACATTGGGAGCAAAGTAGGAATAGTAGTGTAAATAGTAGTTTACTTTCAAGAATTCAAGTCAATACAATCACCTAAGCTTCAATAGTTCTTCACCCCTAACAATGCAACTTCTGCAATGTCAGTCTTGCCTTATGTTCGGATTCACAGAAACTTGCTCCCCTGGGGAGTTCATATGCGAAAAATGTCAGCTGATCCAACAGCTCGGGAACAAGGTGGCTGATCTTGAGGAGGAGTTAGCGGACCTGAAAAGTTGTAGAGAATTGGCAGATGTGCTCCAGATGTCCTTTAAGGAGATAGTGTGCATCCCAAGAGAGCCACGAGTTGAGACTGCAGACGAGAAGGAAAGAGACAGGTGGGTGACCGTGGAAAGGAAGCACAGGGCAAGAGCTGCACACTGTCCGGGGGCATCAACTTCAGAGCTGGAAGTGTCCAAGCATGTTGAGGTGGTAGGCAGGCCAGAGGAGTCCTACAGGACCCACTCTAATCCTAAACCTAAACCCCGTAAAAGTTAGTAATAGTGGTAGGGGATTCAATTATCAGGGGCGTTGAGATTCAGGTGTGTACTGACACATCCATACGGTGTGTTGCCTATCAGGAACATAAGAAGGAGACCTCCCTGGATGAGGAGATAAGCTCCCGGCCAGAGCTAGGGTGGATCCAGAAGTCATTGTCCACATTGGAACAAATAACATGGGTAAGGGCTCGCTGTCAGTGCTGCAAGACAAATTTAAAGAGTTGTTGGGAAGCTTAGGGACAGAACTGACAAAGTGGTCTCAGAAACCAGAGAGAATCTGCAGATGCTGGAAATCCAAGCAACACATACAAAATGCAGGAGCAACTTAGCAGTCCTGGCAGCATCTATGGAAAAGAGTACATTTGACATTTCAGGCCGAGACACTTGAGTAGGTCTTCTCAGAAGGTCTGCTTGTGCTGATGGGCCACTCCAGTCCAGATGAAGGAGGTTTGAATACTTAGTGCATGGCTCAAATCATGGAGTAGGTTAGAAGGGCATAGGTTTTGGGGCAGATGGAACCTGTACTACTGGGATAGGTTGCGTTTGAACAGGAAAGGGACTAGTGTACAGGGCAGGCGTATGCTTCAGTTAGTTAAGGACCGTTTAAGCTGGGGTTGTGAAACATTAGAACAAGCCAGGCTCAACTGTTTAAACATCATAGTGGAGAATAACATATTAGGACATAAACCGAATATAGGCTTCAAAAATATCAAAATAGGTCCGAATAAGATGAAATCCATCAATATTAGACTAAGGATGGCCTGTATAAATGCAAGAAGTATTAAGAATAAAATAAACTAGTTAGAATTGTATACTAGTGCATATAAGTATGATATAATAGCAATAATTGAAATCTGACTGACCTCAAAGAATGGTGAAGGAAGTAGTATTAAAGGATATACTTTACTTAGTATTGATAAGCAAGGTGGTAAAGGTGGATGAGTAGCCATGTACGTAAGAGAGAATTTAAACATGAGGCTGCTTATGATAGGAAATGAATTGAGACTTACTGAAGGTATCTGGGTAAGAATTGAAAGCTATGAGGATAAAGGAATAACATTGGGTGTATGTTATAGACCCCCTAATGCTGATAGTGATTTTAATAAACAACTCTATCAGAATATTAAAAAAGCAAGTTCTGAGGGTGCTGTTATGGTTTCCACATATCGAGTGGGAGAAGCCAGTAACTAATGGATTTCAGGAAAGTGAAATCATTGAGTTATTAAATGATTGTTTTTTGACCCAGTATGTAAATGCACCAACAAGAGGGGAGATCTGTCTAGATTTGATATTCTGTAACAATCAGGAAGGAATTTTGAGTAGAGAAGTTGTTAAGCCTTTAGGAACAAGTGATCATGACACTGTTAATCTCAAAGTATTTTGGGAGAGTATATCAATGAAAACCGTTAAAATGAATTTCAGGAAGGCAAAGTTTGTGCAGATGCGGCAAAGACTTCAGAAGGTAAACTGGAAGGAACTGCTTGATGTTGAATCATTTGTGGAACAAAGGGGTTGATTTAAGGAGATAATACACACAGAGCAGGTAATGTTCATACCCAAGGTCAGGAGGAGCAATAAAAACAATAGATCAACCTTATGGAGGAATAAAGATACACATAAAAATTATTGAAGAAAAGACAGCTATATAAGGGATACAGAAAATATTGTAATGATGTTCACTGTAGGCATATGAAAATATGAGAGCTATAGTCAAGGGGGAAATTCAGATTGCCAAAAGGCAGGTTGAGAAAGATATTGCTGATAATGCTAAGGTTGACCTCCAAGAGGATATTTTCAATACTTTTTCAATACAAAGAAAAGTTAAGGAGGCATTTAAGTGTATCAGGAATAATAGTCGCGTGTTATACTATGCAGATAAGGACATAGTGGATACTCTTAACTCATATCTTAACTTCGATATTCACCTGCGAGGATGTTAGCAATAAGCCAGTAAGTGTAGGGAAAATAAGGTTGTTTTAAATGATTTAGAAATCTTAGAAAGTGGGGTCCTGCATCAGCTGAAAAGGCTGAAGGTTAATAAATCTCCAGACAATATATATCCAAGGGTACTTAAAGAGGTCTCTGATTATATATACAAACCCATAACATGTATTTTTCAAAAGTCAGTGAAGACTGGTGAAATCCCTAAGGACTGGAAATGGGCTAACGTTGTCCTGATATATAAGAAGGGTGACCGCACTGTCCCTGGTAAGCATAGACCAGGAAGCTTAAAGTGTACTGTAGGTAGGATAATGGAAGTATTAATAAAGATTGAGTGGGGAAGCAGCCGATAAGAACAGGCATGGTAGCAAAAAGCCAGCATGGATTCAGAAAGGGGAAATCATGGTTCACTAATATGCTGGAGTTCTATGAAGAGGCAACTAAAATTTATGATAACAATAGAGTGGTTGATATCATTCACGGACTTTCAGAAGGTTTTTGACAAGGTACCTTATGAGACGTTAATAATCGAATTACAGGAGGTAGGGATTCAGGGCAAGGTGTGCGAATGGGTGCAGAACTGGCTCAAAAACAGAAAATGACAAGTTATGGTGAATGGATCATTTTCACACCTGGAAGCTGTTAAAAGTGGGGTTCCACAGGGATCAATTTTGGGGCCAATGCTCTTTTAATTTATATTAATGATATGGATAAACACATTACAAATAAACTAGGCAAGTTTGCAGATTACACAATTAGGGGGAATGGGCTGTTAACATTCAGGCAGCAAAATCAATAGAGTTCCAGATTCAGGTAGATAAAACAAATTCCAGATACAGGTAGATAAATGGCAGATGAAACGTAATGTAAGTAAATGTAAGCTATTACATATAGAAGTAGAAATATTAGATATAAATATACAGTGGGGGGTTTTGAGTTAGAAAGTGCACTTTGTGAGGATTTGGGTGACTCATTCCTATCAACATCTAGGCAATGCACAGAAGCAATTAGGAAGGCTAATAGATAGTCTTGCGAGACCATGGATCTGCGCCTGGAAAGTCTTCACTCTCCAGGGCGCAGGCCTGGGCAAGGTTGTATGGAAGACCTGCAGTTGCCCATGCTGCAAGTCTCCCTTCTCTATGACACCAATGTTGTCCAAGGGAAGGGCATTAGGACCCATCCCATACAGCTTGGCACCAGTGTCGTCACAGAGCAATGTGTGATTAAGTGCCTTGCTCAAGGACACAACACGTTCCCTCGGCTGGGGTTCGAACTCACGACCTCCAGGTAGCCAGTCCAATGCCTTAACCACTTAGCCACGTGCTCACACAGGGCTAGTAGAATATAGGGCTATGTAATGCGCTCAGTGGAGTTCAAGTCTAGAGACATTCTCCTTAAACTGTATAATGCGCTTGTGTGGCCACACCTTGAGTACTCTGTACAATTTCTACCTCCATATTTTGTGAGGGATGTGAAGGTTCTGGATAGAATTCAGAGAAGGGTGACGAGACTCATTCCAGCTTTGCAGGGTATGATCTATGAAGAAAGATTGAAAGAATTATATCTTTTTTAGTTTAAATAAACATTAAATGAAAGGAGGCATGATAAAAGAGCTTAAAATTATTAAGAGTATAAGTGAAAAAAAGATGCGGGGCCATAGGTGGAGACTAATTAAAGGGAGATTTCAGCTGACATCAGAATTCATTTCTTTACAGAGCAAGTTGTGGACACATGGAACAAACTACCTAGTTGTGTCGTTGAGAGTAGTACCTTAGAGACTTCCAAATCTAAACTCGATAATTATTTCAACATACTATGCAAATAGGAATTTGGAAATCTTTGTTAGGCCTGTTCTTGTCAAAAACTTTCTAATGTTCTAACTTTTTAATGTTTATTCATTTCTTCCCCTCCACCATCAGATTTCTGAATGGCCAATGAACCAACCAAAGAATACTACCTCAAGTTTTTTTGCTCCCTTTTTCTCTCCAATTTAATTTTTAAATCTAATATACATATATACTGTATATATTTCTTATTTTAATTATATTTTTATCTGTTGCATTGTACTGCTGCCTCAAAGCAACAAATTTCATGACACATGCCAATGATATTAAATGTGATTCTAATTCTGATTCTGAAGATTGGTTGAAGAATGACAGTTCCATAAACTGGTAGGTCTCCATAATGAACTGGTAATTTCCCAGTTACCCTGGCCAACGCGAGCTATTTTTAAACTCCAGATTTATTTAATTATTTGAAGTTAAATTCCCCATTTGCCAGCTCATCAATCAGTAGCTGGATGCCAGGCCGTTAACCAACCACTGTGGTTAATTTTTGCAAGCTACAATTTCCATTCGGATTTCCAATTGCCTGAAAAGTGGAAGCTTGACCCTTTAGTGCTGACTATGAAATTGGCTGCTGTCACTGTAAATGAGAATTGATATTGCTGTTGAGTTTCTTTATTCAATAAAATGAGGATGATGATTAATGTGTACTGCCTGAAGAGTGCTACAAGCTTTGGATAATTAATGAAAATAGAAATGTTTGCATTACTCTGAACAATTAACTCTAAACCAGCTGAACTGGATGATTCTTTTAATCATATTGCATGGACTAAATGGCCCAAATGGCTTCATTCAATCCTATCAGATTCTATTATTTTACAATTTTCTGCTCAGTTTTTTTTGGTTCAGACCTCATATTTTTAATTCATTGCTGGCAATTTGTGACTTCTAAAAGCACGCATGACTAATGAGATTGAATTTCTTGCCTGCTGTTAATAAATTTTGCTTTGTTCTCTAATTCCCTTTCTGTTAGTAGAGTCTCTGTTTGCTTGGTTTCAACAATCAAAGCAATTTTCTGATGAACTCATTCTTTGATTTCTAATTAATTGTGCACAAAGTTCCAACACATTTGCAATGTAACATCCAAAATGCCTTCAGCCTAGCAACTCAGACTCAGCAGACTTTGGGACCTGATCCAGATGAAATGAGGTGTAATGTGCATCTTAAGTAAAGAAATCTATTACATCTACACAAACATACATTTACACAATTAAGCAGCAGGTGCTCATACCTGCCACAGCATAGAATAAGATCATAGATTTAAAGGATTCAAATGTTCATTTATTATCAAAGTATACAACTCTGAGATTCTTCTTCTCCAGATAACCACAAAACCAAGAAAAAAAGTACAACAGCATGACCATCAACACCTAAACCCCCCTCATTGACACAAAATGCAACAAGATTATTGGCCCCCAAGTATTCCTCTCCCTGCACAAAAAGGCAAACAAAAATACAAAAACATTGATCGACAGACCCCACTCTCCACACAAAATGTCACAAGAACACGAATACCCTACCTCCACAGAAATAAAACGAGAGAATAGGTGAAAAACACAGAATGTAAAAAAAGCTCTAAGTCTGACAAATATCCATCGGCCAAAACCACAACCATACCCATGTCCAAACCACAGAAATCCTTGGTAACATTCTCTGGGCACAGAGGAGATTGTAACCCATCACGACTGTAACCCAAACTTTACATTCCAATCGGCACATAGTAACCTTTTATTCACTATAATCAATAATCCATCTAACAATACCTTAAAATACCTCAGCTTAGCTACAGCTAAGCTAAATCTTCTCCTGTAAAGATGAGAGTTCCAAAGACCCTCAGCCCGCAGGGAATAAAATATTTACCTCATCTCCTTTTTCAATCAATGATCCTTTGTGTTCAGAGTGTGTTCTAGTTCCAGCGTCTCCTGAAGGGAGAAAGATCTTTCCTTCCTCATCTTGGCAACACCTCACATCCTCTTTGATATTTCATAGAGTTACAGAGGAATGCACAATGGAAACAGGCACTTCAGCTCAACACCTTTCCGCCAACCAGAATGCCTGCCATTTTCTCACTTTTTGCCAATATTCCTGTAATCCACTCCTATCCATGTACTTATCCAAAGGTCTCTTGAAGTTGTGCTGGATTTTCATGGCTCTGGAGACAGGCTGATCTAAGGCAAGTGTCGCCGCCTGATGTGCCATGGGGGTACACGGAAGATCGAAAGCAGTGAACTGGCTGCTGGCTGTGTGCCCAGAGACCCGAGTTCTTTGGGCCCAGAGCTTGGAAAAAGTGACACAACAGACTTTTAACACCATAAGTTAGTAAGCTGTTTTGTTATGTCTTCCCTCTTGCTGTGAAATGGAGACACTTCTTTTTCCCTTGTTAGGGAGAGAAAGAGCCTGTGGCATGTCGAATACCGGGTAAATCAGTAGTCGTTGGGGTACTGCAAGTCTGTGTCTTTATTGATGCTTTGTTGCACGTTTGAGTGCTTGGTGAAGGGTGCAGATGCTTTTTTGCTGGTAGGGGAGGAGGGGTCATTGTTTTACTGCTGCTTATGCGTGAACAGGCAGCTCATGGGCCTATTCCGCACTGTATCTCTAAATAATTAAACAGAACGGATAGGGACTAATTTTGCAGATTGTGTGAATGGGATTTGCTTTGTTTAAAAGTTCTGATGTTGGAGAATTGATGTGAAAGTTAAACTGTGCATATATATTTTTTGAATTTAAACTTGTATATTTATTGGTAGAACTGAAACTGAAGATAACTATAATACTTGACAACAGGATTATATTTGGTTTACTAACTAACTAGGGATAAGTAAAAGGAAAGTTTAGTCTGTAAACTTTTAAATAGGAAATAACACTAGATCTAATTATTTAGAGAAATTGGAGCAATAAAGGAATCTCAGTGATTCAAATTAAAAAGGAATTTGCTTTGCTTTGATATCTAGGATTTGGAATCCAAACTAAATGTTGGAATTTTGAATTGTTCTTGCTCATGTAAATATTTTGTACATTTTGTTTTCTTATAAATAGACCTTATTTCCAGGAGTTTCTAGAACGCAAACACAAGGAAACCTGCAGATGCTGGAATATCAAGCAACACACATAAAAGTTGCTGGTGAACGCAGCAGGCCAGGCAGCATCTCTAGGAAGAGGTACAGTTGACGTTTCAGACTGAGACCCTTCGTCAGGACTAACTGAAAGAGATTTGAAAGTGGGAAGGGGAGGGGGAGATCCGAAATGATTGGAGAAGATAGGAGGGGGAGGGATGGAGCCAAGAGCTGGACAGTCGATCGACAAAAGGGATAGGAAAGAATCATAGGACAGGAGGCCTAGGGAGAAAGAAACGGGCAGGGGGGAAGCCCAGAGGATGGGCAAGGAGTATAGTGACAGGAACAGGCGGAGAAAAAGGAGAGAGTGAAAAAAAGAATATATATATATATATATATATATATATATATATATATATATACACACACACACACACACACACATATATATATATATATATATATAAAATAAATAAATAACGGATGGGGAATGAGGGGGAGGTGGAACATTAACGGAAGTTAGAGAAGTCAATGTTCATGCCATCAGGTTGGAGGCTACCCAGACGGAATATAAGGTGTTGTTCCTCCAACCTGAGTGTGGCTTCATCTTTATAGTAGTGGAGGCCGTGGATAGACATATCAGAATGGGAATTGGACGTGGAATTAAAATGTGTGGCCACTGGGAGATCCTGCTTTCTCTGTCGGAAACAGCGTAGGTGTTCAATGAAACGGTCTCCCAGTCTGCGTCGGCTGTACCGCTTCATAGAGATGCTGCCTGGCCTGCTGCGTTAACCAGCAAATTTTATGTGTGTTTCCAAAAGTTTCTATTCACTGCCTCCTTCCGATACAAGGATCTTCTAGTGGACTACTAGCAACTAGTGTAATTTGATTTTCTCAGAGTGTGGCAACTAGTCACACATGATAAGATGTGTGCTACACAGGTGTTACATGTTGCTACTATGGCAACACTTATTGATATTGATCTAGAGGTTCCTCAGATGTCAACTATGAGGCATAAGATTTGCTGGTTACTGTCATTTAAATAAGAGTTACAAGAACAAAGAACAAACTAACAAAGAAAATATAAATAAAAGATAAAATTACCGAATATGTAATTGTTCAATAAATGTTCTATTATAGCTGATTCTGTATTTTCTGGAAGTTTCTCATTTTTCCTGTAGCAGGTATCACCCTGCTATTTATAGTTTACATCTTATCAATAGAATGTGTTTTATCTCATTCTGAGTTAAACTACAAAGAAATAAAATAAAAATAATATTTTACACCCTAATCCAACATTTCCTTCTCCAAAGACCATATGGGCCTTCCTAACCAGCTGAAAAATGTTAACACTTTCCATATAACTTCAGTCCTTCCAATATCAGAAGAATCAGAATCAGGTTTATTATCTGCCATATGTTGTAAAATTTGTTGTTTTCTGGCAGCAGTACTGTGCAGTACAGAAATAGCAAGATGGTGCTCATGAGTTCATGAACCATTCAGTAATCTGAGGGTGGAGAGGATGATTTTGTCCTTGAATCAGCTAATGCTTGGTCAATGTTTAACTCTAAATATTAAACAAATTTGTTGGTTACTGTCATTTAAATAAGTGTTACAAGAACATTCTCATAGGCATGAGAGGCCTCTCATAAGCCTCTCATAGGCATGAGAGACTGCAAATGCTGGAATCAGGAGCAAAAAAATTGCAAATATTGGAAGATCTTGTCGGATTAAGCAGGACCTTTGAAGGGAAACGATTTGTCAATGTTCTGGTTCACCAAAGTCCATAAAAGCAGAAGACCGTAATATATAGGAACATAATTAAGCCATTTGGCTCATTAAGTCTGCTCTGCCATTCAATTATAATTGATTTTTATACCTCTCAACCCCATTCTCCTGCCTTCTCTCCATTACCTTTGATATCCCTTTTCATCAAAAGCTTATCAACTTCCACTTTATGTATACCCAACGACTTGGCATCTACAGTGGTCTGTGGCAAGGAATTACACAGACTCACCATTGCCTGGCTAAAGAAATTCCTCCTCACCTCTGTTCAAAAGGGATGCCTTTGTATTCTCTGGTCCTAGACTCCCCCACTATAGGAATCATCCTCTCCATGTCCACTCAATCTAGGCCTTTCTATATTCGATAGATTTCAATGAGATCCTCACTCATTCTTTTAAACTCTGGTGAGTCTTGATTCAGGTTCCTGATCAGAATCACAGACAATTCCATTTCCTCCACACATGCTACTCAACTCACTAAATTCCTCCAGTAGTTTGTTCTTTGCTTAAACAAATATATTTTTGTTAACTAGAAATGGAAATATCATGTGAACAGCTACATATACCTGAGCCTTTACCTTACATAATGATAAAAACAGACTCAAAGGTTCAGTGGTCACATTCTGAATCACTTTTCTCTTGCACTTGATGCGAAATTTAATTTTATGGCAAATGTAACAACATCTTGGAGAGGTAATTGTCATGAGCCCTGTGGCTTGCCATAGAGTGTTAAGATTGTAGGGTTTTGGAGCATCTGTATTAATTAATCAATATAGTAACTAGAGTTTTTAAGCCCTTGTGTTGTCTATTTAATCTTGTCAAGTTAATTGTGGGGTCATTGTGTTGCCAGGAATGAATTCATGTAGTGTTGCTCGGTTGCTCCTCTGAGACTCTGACTCTGATGCTTCACCACTTGATTCTGTTTCTTCCTGGGATCCTGCTGTTCCTGTGCACTTGGGTCCAGTCCTTCATGAGTGCACCATGTCAGAATCACCTCTCTAATATGGATCCAGTGGAGGTTCTGAGCTTCTCCAGCCTGTATTCAAGATTCGTGGTTTTCTGGGTCAGCAAGGTTTGTCAGGTCTTGCATGTCATGCCTTTCTTGCTCGGTTATATGCTATGCTTCAGAGTCAAATGCAATATTTCTGAGTTATATAATATTCCTATGATTCCAAGTGAAATGCAATGTCTCCGAGCTGTATTATTTTGCCACCTTTCCAAGGGATGTGCTATGCCTCAAGCTCCAGGTCTGTCTGGAGTTTGCTCAGTCCTGCCTCGAGCTCTGGGTCTGCCCAGTGTTCACTCAGACCTGCCTCAAGCTGCGGGTCTGTCTGGAGTTCTCTCAGAACTGCCTCGAGCTCCAGGCCTGCCCAGTGTTTATTCAGACCTGCAACGAGCTCCGGGTCTGCCCATTGTTCACTCAGACTGGCCTCGAGCACTGGGTCTGTCTGGAGTTCCCTCAGAACTGCCTCGAGCTCCAGGTCTGCCCAGTGTTTATTCAGACCTGCAACGATCTCCGGGTCTGCCCAGTGTTCATTCAGACATCCTCGAGCTCCAGGTCTGCCCAGTGTTCGCTCAGATGTGCCTCAAGCTCCAGGTCTGCCCTCTATTCCCTCAGACCTGCCTCGAGCTCCAGGTCTGCCCAGTGTTTGCTCAGACCTGTCTCGAGCTCCGGGTCTGCCTGGAGTTTGCTCAGACCTGCCACAAGCTCCAGGTTTGCCTGGAGTTCGCTCATACCTGCCTCGAGCTGCGGGTCTGTCTAGAGTTCACTCAGAACTGCCTCGAGCTCCAGGTCTGCCCAGTGTTTATTCAGACCTGCAACGATCTCCGGGTCTGCCCAGTGTTCATTCAGACATCCTCGAGCTCCAGGTCTGCCCAGTGTTCGCTCAGATGTGCCTCGAGCTCCAGGTCTGCCCTCTATTCCCTCAGACCTGCCTCGAGCTCCAGGTCTGCCCAGTGTTTGCTCAGACCTGTCTCGAGCTCCGGGTCTGTCTGGAGTTCACTCAGAACTGCCTCGAGCTCCAGGCCTGCCCAGTGTTTATTCAGACCTGCAACGAGCTCCGGGTCTGCCCATTGTTCACTCAGACCGGCCTCGAGCACTGGGTTCTGCCCAGTATTCGCTCAGAAATGCCTCGAGCTCTGGCTTTCCCTAGGGTTTGCTCAGACCTGCCTCAAGCTCCGGGTCTGCCTGGAGTTTGCTCAGACCTGCCTCGAGCTCCGGGTCTGCCCATTGTTCACTCAGATCTGCCTCGAGCTCCGGGTCTGCCTGGAGTTTGCTCAGACCTGCCTCGAGCTCTGGGTCTGCCCATTGTTCACTCAGACCAGCAACGAGCTCCGGGTCTGCCCATTGTTCACTCAGACCTGCCTCGAGCTCTGGGTTCTGCCCAGTATTCGCTCAGACATGCCTCGAGCTCTGGCTTTCCCTAGGGTTCGCTCAGACCTGCCTCGAGCTGCGGGTCTGTCTAGAGTTCACTCAGAACTGCCTCGAGCTCCAGGTCTGCCCAGTGTTTATTCAGACCTGCAACGATCTCCGGGTCTGCCCAGTGTTCATTCAGACATCCTCGAGCTCCAGGTCTGCCCAGTGTTCGCTCAGATGTGCCTCGAGCTCCAGGTCTGCCCTCTATTCCCTCAGACCTGCCTCGAGCTCCAGGTCTGCCCAGTGTTTGCTCAGACCTGTCTCGAGCTCCGGGTCTGCCTGGAGTTTGCTCAGACCTGCCACAAGCTCCAGGTTTGCCTGGAGTTCGCTCAGACCTACCTCAAGCTCTGGGTATGCCCATAGTTCGCTCAGAGCTACCTCAAACTCTGGGTATGCCCATAGTTCACTCAGACCTGCCGCAAGCTCTGGGTCTGCCAGAAGTTCACTCAGACCTGCCTCGAGCTCTGGGTCTGCCTGGAGTTCGCTCAGACCTGCCTCAAGCTCTGGTTCTGCCCAGTATTCACTCAGACCTGCGTTGAGCTCCGGCTTTCCCTGGAGTTCATTCAGACCTGCCTCGAGCTCCAGGTCTGCCCAGTATTCACTCAGACCTGCCTGAAGCTCTGGGTCTGCTCAGTGTTCACTCAGACCTGCCTCGAGCTCCGGGTCTGCCCACTGTTCACGCAGACCTGCCTTGAGCTCCGGGTCTGCCTGGAGTTCGCTCAGACCTGCCTCGAGCTCCGGGTATGCCCAATGTTCACTTAGGCCTGCCTCAAGCTCCGAGTCTGCCCAGTATTTGCTCACACCTGCCTCGAGCTCCGGGTCTGCCCAATGTTCACTTAGGCCTGCCTCAAGCTCCGGGTCTGTCTGAAGTTCACTCAGACCTGCCTCGAGCTCCGGGTCTGCCCAATGTTCACTTAGGCCTGCCTCAAGCTCCGGGTCTGTCTGAAGTTCACTCAGACCTACCTCAAGCTTCGGGTCTGTCCAGTGTTCACTCAAACCTGCCTCGAGCTCCGGGTCTGCCCAGAGTTCACTCAGACCTGTCTCGAGTTCTGGTTCTGCCCAGCATTCGCTCAGACCTGCCTCGAGCTCTGGGTCTGCCCAGTATTCGCTCAGACCTACCTCGAGCTCTGGATCTACCCAGTATTCACTTGGACTTGCCTCGGGCTCAGGCCTGCCTGGTATTCACTCAGACCTGCCTCAAGCTCTGGGTCTGCCCAGTGTTCGCTCAGACCTGTTACGTACCAGCAGTAATAGATCACAGACTGAGTCCGGTTTTAATGCTAAATCTAGTATCTTTATTCATATCTGCTCAATATATAGAAACTTTAACAAAATAAACAGTATTTAACCATGTATATATGTGTGTGCAGATAGCTCCCCTGGTCCTCACCTACCACCCCACCAGCCTCCGGGTCCAACATATTATTCTCCGTAACTTCCGCCACCTCCAACGGGATCCCACCACTAAGCACATCTTTCCCTCCCCCCCCCCCGCATTCCGCAGGGATCGCTCGCTACGCAATTCCCTTGTCCATTCGTCCCCCCCCATCCCTCCCCACTGATCTCCCTCCTGGCACTTATCCGTGTAAGCGGAACAAGTGCTACACATGCCCTTACACTTCCTCCCTTACCACCATTCAGGGCCCCAAACAGTCCTTCCAGGTGAGGCATCACTTCACCTGTGAGTCGACTGGGGTAATATACTGCGTCCGGTGCTCCCGATGTGGCCTTTTATATATTGGCGAGACCCGACGCAGACTGGGAGACCGCTTTGCTGAACATCTACGCTCTGTCCACCAGGGAAAGCAGGATCTCCCAGTGGCCACACATTTTAATTCCACATCCCATTCCCATTCTGACATGTCTATCCACGGCCTCCTCTACTTTAAAGATGAAGCCACACTCAGGTTGGAGGAACAACACCTTATATTCCGTCTGGGTAGCCTCCAACCTGATGGCATGAACATCGACTTCTCTAACTTCCGCTAAGGCCCCACCTCCCTCTCGTACCCTATCTGTTACTCATTTTTATGCACACATTCTTTCTCTCACTCTCCTTTTTCTCCCTCTGTCCCTCTGAATATACCTCTTGCCCATCCTCTGGGTCAACCCCCCCCCCCTTGTCTTTCTTCCCGGACCTCCTGTCCCATGATCCTCTCGTATTCCCTTTTGCCTATCACCTGTCCAGCTCTCGGCTCTATCCCTCCCCCTCCTGTCTTCTCCTATCATTTTGGATCTCCCCTCCCCCTCCTACTTTCAAATCCCTTACTCACTCTTCCTTCAGTTAGTCCTGACGAAGGGTCTCGGCCTGAAACGTCGACTGCACCTTTTCCTACAGATGCTGCTTGGCCTGCTGCGATCACCAGCAGCTTTGATGTATGTTGCTTGAATTTCCAGCATCTGCAGAATTCCTGTTGTTTGAGCTCCCAAACAATCAAGCTTGGGAATCAATGCTTAAAGTCTTAAGATGGTAAAGGTAGAAAAGTTCAGTAATCCACAGAATATCTGAGTGAGGGGAGAGGTTCATTAATCCACATGAGAATGTAGAGAGAAGGCAGTTACGAAGAAATTCCACAGGTTCCAGGCTGGGTAAACAAAATAACAATCGCTGAAGATCTTATCCGTTGAGCTGTCCCAAAATCCACTTAGAAATATCACCAGTTGACAGTCACAGGAATATTGCCTTCAAGTGGTTACCACATAACACCCTGATTCTAGGTAAGGGCCAACAAAAGTGATACCACAGGATACCCCAACAAATCCATACATATGGATTATACGAAGTTACAGTCACACATCTGGTATGCACTGCATGCCAATGATCAACCCAACCTTTTGGGCATCGAAGAGTTCCAAATGATAGCAGTGACAAGCTGAAGTTCTAACAGTCTGACCTTCTCTCTCTCGGTTTAAGTTTGCAGCAGACTGCCGCACCTTGTGATTGACGTCATAGTCCTGCCTCACTCTTAAAGCAACACTCACAGTACGAGCCTGTGTTTCTCGTAACACCTCCCTCCAAAAAGGAAAATTTTGATCTGTAAGAGAATAATTTTAACCACAAACTACAATATGTGAAATAATACATGTATGGTTAACATATAGCATACTACAGAATAATATAACATATTGCAAAAGCATATACAAATATCAGATTCTATTCCACCATTAAAAATACATTGCAGGCTTAACATCTGGAAAGACAATCAGTAATTATTGCCTTTAATGTGAGTTATCATAATATCATACTCCTGCAAAATCAAACTCCAATTTAACAACCGTCTAATCTTGTCTTTCACCTTACTCAAAAACACCAATGTATAAACCACCAGTCCTGACGAAGGGTCTCGTCCTGAAACGTCGACTGCACCTCTTCCTAGAGATGCTGCCTGACCTGCTGCGTTCACCAGCAACTTTTATGTGTGTTGCTTGAATTTCCAGCATCTGCAGAAATCCTGTTGATAATGTATAAACCACAAGTGGTTTCTGAGCTGGGCAAACATACACATCAAAATGCTGCAAAGCCAAAGTAAGTGATAATAGTTCCTTCTCTATGGTGGAATAATTTTGTTGATGCTCATTGAATTTCTTTGAAAAGTAAGCCATAGGATGTTCAACCCCATCATAATCATCTTTTTGCAGTAACACTGCTCCTGCAGCTTCATCACTGGCATCCACAGCTATGGAAAATGGCTTTGCAAAGTCAGGTGACCTGAGGTGGTGACATAAGATGGCTTTGAGTTGATCAAATGCCTCCTGACAAGGTTCTGTCCAAACAAACTTTTCACCTTTCTTCAGGAGGTTAGTTAATGGGAGGGCAATATCAGCAAAGTTCTTACAGGACTTGCAATAATATACGACCATTCCCAGAGTGGATGATTGCATAGAGAAGGTTGGAAAAGCTAAGTTTCTTGCAAAGATTGATTTGTTAGAAGGGTATTGGTGTGTTCCATTAACAGATAGAGGTAGAGAAATTTCTGCATTTGTGACACCTGGGTTGTATGAATACAATGTTTTGCCATTTGGGATGAAGAATGCTCCAGGAACATTCCAGAGGATGATTAATTCTGTAACTCAAAGGTTAAAACACACAGATGCTGTATTGATGATTTAGTCACAGGGAATGACACCTGCGAAACCCATATCTCTGCAGTGGAAATGCTGTTTGACAGGCTTTCAAAGGCCAGTCTTACAGTTAACTTAGCTAAGAGTGAAAATGGACATGCTACTGTCATCTATCTTGGTTATGATGTAGGACAGGGCAAGTTGTCCCCTGTTCAGTCAAAAGTTCAGGCAATTTCTGAAGTTACCAGTCCAACTCATAAAAAGGCTCTCAGAAGATTCAAAAACTCTATGGACCGTTAGATGAGAGTCTTGAGGTGTGCAGGCATGGGGTGTGGGTGGAGAGGTTACAGTCATGATCCCTGAGAGTGTTGAGCTTCTAGGGTTTTGGAGCACCTATATCTGCTAATCATTATTTTGACTGGAGTTGTGTTTACAGTTTAATTTTGTCAAGATTAATTTTAGCTTGTGCATGCTTCTTGGATTTGATGATTATTTAAAGGGATACCCATTCAGTGCTTTAATGGGTTTGTTGTGTTTGAGAAGACAAATTCTTGTGGTGTTGCTCAGTCACTGCTTCGAGGCGCTGATTCCAATGTTTAACCTTGTGGTTCCATCTCTTCCTGGGGATCCTGCCGTTCCTCTGCACCTGGGTCCAGTCCTTTGAGAGCATGCCATGACAGGTAACATAGGAAAAAGCCACAAGCTATATCAGAATGGATATAAAATAGTGACAATTGGCTTTTACTCACGTCTTAAAGGGGTAGAAAATTGTATTTTTCTAAATGTCAGTGCATAGTCTATACAGAGAGTAAATAATGCTGGATGTTCATTTAAGTTGTATCATAATGGATTAATCAATGTGATGATCATTACTGTAAAATGGCAACTGCTTACTTACAAGGTAGGAGGCTACATTGTTTAACATAATGAGATCAAATTTCATTTACAAGTGTGTAGTTAATTGATTGATATCCCAATTCATTCCCAGAAGGGAAGAAAATAATATCTGTCAAACTTGAACTCATCAGCTATTAGATATAACTTGGAGAATGCACATTTTGTGTAATTTGCAGTTCTGTTGGTGCAACTGTGCAGCCAGTCTGGATTCAGCAACGATTTGCATTTATATAGCACTTTTAATGTAGCAAAATAACCCAAGGCTCTTCACAGGAAAATTAAACACTGAGGCACAAGGTATAATTAAGGCAGATGATGGAAATATTGGTCAGAAGGATACTTAAGGTTGTCCAAGATTCCAGCAGAGTATAGACCAGATGGAAAGTTGTATAGAGCATTGACAAATGGAATTTAATTAAGAAGATGTGTTCTAGAAAGTTAAAGGGAGCATGTACAGTAAATGGTAGAATGCTGAAGAATGCTCAGGAACCTTGAGATTCAACTGGAAGTAGCAACACAGTTCAAGTTCAAGCTCAGGTTTAATTAGCATTCAACCACACATGAATGTAGCTAAACAAAACAGTGTTCCTCTTGACAAAGGTGTAAAACACATTATAAATAGCACATAGCACACATGGCTAAAATTTTAGAACAAAACAGTCACAGATAAATAAAATAATATCAGCAAAGCCTATGAGTAGCATATCTGTAGATTTATAGGATCATGTCCAGCTTCCGCCAAGTGAACACTGAAGGGTTGCACTGAGCAAACCCTAGAGGGAAGCACCGACCAAACAGATATAGAAAGTGAAGAAGGTTTATAGCATAGACTGGGCTTCATATAACACTTCCTTTCATAGTATATATTGTCGTGTGACTGGCAACAATGAATATATCAATTGAGTCAGGTTTTATAAAAACAACCAAACATTTATTAAACTTTGCCCAAAAATAGCAAAATGTATTTAAATGACTAACTTAACTGGAAGTTAACTGCTATACGGCAACTCTGGAACAGTTCTTAAAAGGGTGAATGCAAAAACAGTTCTTAAAGTGATAAATTTGAATACAGTTCTTAGAATGGTAAATTTGAAAGTCCAAAAGATTTGTACAATCTATTAGGAAAGACTTTCCTGAAGTAAAGAATTCCTCGAAGACGTGACTTTACTGCTGATCCCAGCCAGAACCTGCCTTGTCCACAGGATTCACAACGACAGAAGTAAAATGGTTTAAAGGAACTGACCTTTTTCTCTGGAGAATAGACACTGCGCAATCCTTCCTACTTTAGCAGAGGATATCTCAGATTCAAGTCACAATCTCTTGAACGACGACTCAATAAAGGTCAATCCTCTCCAATACAGCCGAACGACATCAGCTTTACTCGACTCTGCAAGCTCCTGTACTTTAGTAAGGTCTTCACTCTCCAATACTACTTACAATAGAAAGTAGAACTCCACTTTAAAATGAAACTGCATCATAAGACGAATATGCAGCATAACAGAGTATCTGACAAACTGAATAACGATCTAAACTTAAAACCAACTTCGTCACCCCAGGGGTCTCCCTTTTATACCCATGGTAAACATGTCTGTGGGGGAAATTAAAAAGTTGTACATGCTCTAGCAACTCTCCGTTCTCTGTATCCGTCAATATACATTTTGCTTTGGGTCAAAATGTCCATGCGCTTTCATTAAAAAAAATTAATGAGAATGTATGTTCGAAGTCAGAAATGTGAAGTCTTCAAATATGACAATTAATTTCATTAAATATTTTATGTGGCAAGTTTGGAAGCCCAAAAGCATTTAATTCAGTTTTGACCTTGTACAGAGGTTAGTCTATGTCCATATCAAGCACTGTCTTTGAGACAGTAATTATTATCTGATAAAAAGTACAGAGAAAATGCAACATAATGTATTCTAGCCTGTGAGCAGAAAATGTACAATTGTAAAGGGTGAAACAGGACTAGTTATCATGCTGTTACAGTCATTGTACTGAAAAAGGGAAATGTGGAGCCTTAACACACACAAACTGACCAGACTTCATATCCCAGTATTTGACGAGGAACCAAAAAGCTTTTCAATGAACACTTAGCACACATTGTGAGCAGAAGGAAAGACTGCAGAGAAACACTGGAAGCTTGGTGCCTGTGCTTTCAGTTCCTGCACAGAATTCATGAATTTTTTTAACCCAACCCATAGTAAGAACAGATTGAATTCAAAATCAACCCCAATGAAGTCACTGTGAAAGGCAACATTTTTAACATCCTCATATAAAAAACTGGCCAATTTCTTCATGTCCCAGCATGCAATATGGGACTAGAAGGCTTTTAAATAAGCATTTATAATGTGTTGTGAGCTGAAAGAAGGGTTTGAACAATTGTATATCGGATGGTCTTCATATTCATCAAAGGAAAATAGCAGGGATGGTGTTGGAATTTTCCCTTATTGGGGTTTGATTGTTCTTATCACTTCCAAATCCACAGTGAAGTAACAAAATTTTCTCATGAAACTTTGATTTATCCCCTAAGTCCCTTGGAAATGTTAATACTCGGGTATCTGCTGTAATTAAACACATTGATCTGTCCTTTAGAACGCTGCTCAACACAAACTTTTTCCCTTTAAAGCACCATTGTGTGATCAACTAATTCATTGAAATGGAAGTGAAAAACAATTCATTTAACAAATCTACTTCAAAATAGGCAACATAAATAAATAAAATAAATATATTAAAAGCAAATTTGGATTGATAAAATGATCACGGAAGGCAAATGCCATGTTAGTATTTATTTCAAGAGGTCTAGAATACAAAAGCAGGGATGTGATGCTGAGGCTTTGTAAGGCACTGATGAAGCCTCACCTTGAGTATTGTGAAGAGTTTAGGGCTCCTCATCTTAGAAAAGATGTGCTGGCATTGGAGAGGGTCCAGAGGAGGTTCACAAGGATGAAGGATGATTCCAGGAATGATTTTCCTCATCAGAGGGATGAGGGGGGGGATCTCAATGAAACCTTTTGAATGTTGATAGGCCAGGACAGAGTAGATGTGGAAAGGATGTTTCCATGGTGGGAGTGTCTAGGACAAGAGGGAAGGAAAAAAAGGGTCAGACACATTGGCCAGGTAAATATAGAGAAGGAACACACAACACACACAAAAAGAGAGAGGGCACAGCCTCAAGACAGAGGGGCATCCATTCAAAACAGAGATACGAAAAATTTCTTTAACCAAAGGGTGGTGAATTTGTGGAATTGGGTGCCACATGCAGCTGTGGAAGCCAGATCGTTGGGTGTATTTAAGGTAGAGATTGATAGGTTCTTGATTGGCCATGGCATTAAAAGTTACACAGAGAAGGCCGGGAGATTGGATTGAGAAGGGGGAAAAGAAAGGATCAGCCATTATTGAATGGCAAAGCAGACTCGATGGGCCAAATGGCCTAATTCTGCTCCTATGTCTTATGGACTTATTGTGTGCTTTATACATATGATATAGAGGTTAAATTCTTCTTCTTCTTCTTCTTCTTCTATCAATCCCACCCCCCCCCCACCCCAACTGCTGAGTTAGAATGTGGAACAAAGAGACGGTCGGTATACTTACTAAATTCACATCTTGCCCCCCCCCCAAGAAACTCAAATAATATCAAAAATCTTATGATTTTCAGATAATAAAATTTGCACTATGAGGGCAGTAATATCCCAAGAAACTTGTCACGTTAAAATGTGTCTCTTCCAAAGATCTCAATTTAGCAATGACTTGTTTCCTTCAAACAATACATGCTGCACTCTTTCTTGACAAATTCACTCCCTACAGATGTTTATATCATGCATATTAATTCTGAACAAGGCATTATTTAACCTACCATGACCGATATGTAAACATGTAATTATAACTTCTTCCCTCCTTTTAAACACATTTCCACATTGAGTTCCCACTATGCTCTTAATTTCATAGACATATCTTCTTCCACTTACCCAACATTTTTGCCACAGTGATCAAATAGACTTTTTAATTATGACTTTCACCTTCCTTTTATGCAAAGGCACCACGACCAGCTAAACCTCTTGATCATGTCTGCATGCCTTTATGCATTGTGTTGCTGCCATATGATTGACTGATTGGATATTTGCATCAATGACCAAGTTTACAGGTGCATCTAATAAAAGACCACTAAATATATACAAGGTTCAGTGAAAAACTTTGTTTAGCATGCATTGCTTACAGATGATTTCTTCACATCAGAGCACGAAGGCAGTAAAAGGGAAAAGCAATTACAGAAGGCAGAATATAGTGTTACATTTACAGAGAAAGTGCAGGTTAAGGTTATGGAGAAACTAGTATTTCACCAGGTAACCACTACAAGACTGATCTCTTTTACAAACTCTTCTGAGTGATGTCCCAAATAAGTTAGAGAACTGTGTGTGTGAATACTATTAAACATTCTAAGGGAATATTGCTATTAAGTACAATAGCAGATTTGTATTTACATTGTATTTGTAAAGATATTGAGCTATTAAAGAAATATAGTGTTGTGCTGTATTGTTATTTGAATTAATGTCATCTTCCTGTCAGTTTGAATAAGCCTGGCTATTCCCCTCTGAACTCTCACATTAACAAGGCTACAGAGCTGACACTCGCTAGATTTTTTTTGTTTTTCTCACTATTCTCTGTAAACCCTAGAGTTTGTTGAACATGAAAATCCCAGGAGATCAGCAGTTTCTGAGATAAACATGGTCAGTGGTTTATTTATTTTCTATTCTGATGTTTAACCTGAACAACAACTGAAACTCTTGACAGTGTCTGCATGCTTTTATACATTGAGTTGCTGCCACGTTATTGATTGACTAGATAGTTGCATTAATGAGCAGGTGTAAAAATAGCTTTGACCAGTGGCCAATCTGGACATCGGAAGTTTTGAGAGGAGGGAACTTCAATCAGGCCCACTGCTCAAATATAAAAGGCAGCAGTAGGTCACTACAGTGAAAAAAAAGCTTTGACCAGCGACTAAATGGCACTTGGGATTCATCAGCAAGAGAAAATTAGTCTTTTCTGTGCTGGGGGCAATGGCATCAACACAGGTGATGCTAATAGGCTCAGCAAACTGATTAGAAAGGCTGACAACAGGAATTCTGTAGATGCTGGAAATTCAAGCAACACACATCAAAGTTGCTGGTGAACGCAGCAGGCCAGGCAGCATCTCTAGGAAGAGGTACAGTCGATGTTTCAGGCCGAGACCTTTCGTCAGGACTAAAAGCTGGCTCTGTTTTAGAAGTCAAATTAGACACACTGGAGGCTTTGGAAGTTCAAAGAACTCCACAAAAAATCCTGGCAATTCTGGAAAATGTTTCTTATCCTCTGCATGCCACCTTGGCTGAACAGAGGGGCACTTTCAGTAATAGACTAAGATGACTGTGCTGCTCCGAAGAGCATTATGAAGTCATCCTTCCCCTTGGTCAGTAGGCCAACCTACACCTGAGGAACTGATGACCCCCTCCTGTTAGACTGCTATTAACCTCTGTTTACCACAACCTGCTATGACAGACACCCTGTGCAATTCTACCAACACTACTTATCTACACCCATTATTGTACTTCTTGCACTACTGCCTTATCAGTGTGAACTTGGAAATCTTAGATCTTGTAATCTTTGACTTGTAAATCTTGTGCATCTTATTTTTAAGGTAATTTATGTTTTATTCTTTCTTACCTCTACTGTTTGTATGTCTGTGCACTTGTAATGCTACTGTGACACTGTAATTTCCTTTGGGATCAATAAAGTAGGTATGTAAAGGAAGGCAGAGGCAATCGCAGCAACCATCGTCACAGTGACTGGTGTCTGAGTGGACAGTCAGTGGTGATCTGGAGGCTTTAGCTCTTTGAGGTTTCTGCAAAGGGAGGCTTCAGTCAGAGATAGCAAAAGGGAATCTCAAGGTTGTTTATTTTTTTCTTCCTTCTCTTTCTGCTCAGCTAGGACATTAGAGATACCAGGCAGGATAGCTGAAAGCAGGATGTGGGAAGAGGGAGACCTCCAGTGTCCCTGAAGACTACAACTGTGAGAAGTGCATCCAGCTGCAGCTTCTAATAACCTGCATTATGGAGTTGCAGCTGGAAATGGATGAACTCTGGATCATTCAGGAGGCTGAAGAGGTAATAGACAGGACATGTAGAGAGGAAGTCGCACCCAAGATGCAAGACACGGGAAACTAGGTGACAGTCTGGAAGGGGAAAAGGGTTAACAAGCCAGTGCAGAGTACCCCTCTGGACATCTCCCCCCTCAACCCCAACAGATGGAATATGACTATGGATACTATCAGAGGAAAGTCACAAACAAGAGAAAATCTGCAGATGCTGGAAATCTAAGCAACACACACAAAATGCTGGAGGAACTCAGCAGGCCAGGCAGCATCTAAGGAAAAGAGTACCATCGATGTTTCGGTACTTTTTTCCATGGATACTGCCTGGCCTGCTGAGTTCCTCCAGCATTTTGTGTGTTGCAGAGGGAAGTCACAGATGTTGGGTCTCTAGCATTGAGTCTGCCTCAGACTTGGAAGGGAAGAGGGAAGAAGAAGCACACTGTGGCGATAAGGGATTCATTATTTAGGGGAATGGACAGGAGGTTTTGTGGGTGAGAACGAGTTCTGCAGATGGTACAGTATATTGCCTCTCTGGTGCCAGGGTTTGGGATATCTTGGATGGAGTCCTCAGCATCTTTAAGTGTGTGGTCCATGTAGGTAGAAATGATGTGGGTAGGACAAGCGACAAAGTTCTATAGAGGGAATTCAGGGAGTTAAGTGCTAAGTTAAAGGGCAGGGCCTCCAGGGTTATGATCTCAGGACTGTTACACGTGCCACGTGTTAGTGAGGCCAGAATTAGGAAGATAATACAGTTTAATACGTGGCTAAGGGATTGGTGTAGGAGGGAGGGCATAAAATTTTTGGATCATTGGGCTCTCTTCCAGGGAAGGTGGGATCTGTACAGAAGGGACAGTTTGCACCTGAACTGGAGCATCTAATATTCTTGTGGAAAGGTTTGTTAATACTGCATGGTGAAGTTTAAACTAGAGTTGTAGGGGAATAGGAACCAGACAACCAACAGATAATAGAGAGGTTGTTGAGGCAGATGTTAGTAAGACCTCAGACAATGCTAGGAATCAAAAGGTTGAGCAAGGTATGACTAGTGTCCTGAGCTGCATATACTTACATAGAAACATAGAAAATAGGTGCAGGAGTAGGCCATTCGGCCCTTCGAGCCTGCACCGCCATTTATTATGATCATGGCTGATCATCCAACTCAGAACCCCGCCCCAGCCTTCCCTCCATACCCCCTGATCCCCACAGCCACAAGGGCCATATCTAACTCCCTCTTAAATATAGCCAATGAACTGGCCTCAACTGTTTCCTGTGGCAGAGAATTCCACAGATTCACCACTCTCTGTGGGAAGAAGTTTTTCCTAATCTCGGTCCTAAAAGGCTTCCCCTTTATCCTCAAACTGTGGCCCCTCGTTCTGGACTTCCCCAACATCGGGAACAATCTTCCTGCATCTAGCCTGTCCAATCCCTTTAGGATTTTATACGTTTCAATCAGATCCCCCCTCAATCTTCTAAATTCCAACGAGTACAAGCCCAGTTCATCCAGTCTTTCTTCATATGAAAGTCCTGCCATCCCAGGAATCAATCTGGTGAACCTTCTTTGTACTCCCTCTATGGCAAGGATGTCTTTCCTCAGATTAGGGGACCAAAACTGCACACAATACTCCAGGTGTGGTCTCACCAAGGCCTTGCACAACTGCAGTAGTACCTCCCTGCTCCTGTACTCGAATCCTCTCGCTATAAATGCCAGCATACCATTCGCCTTTTTCACCGCCTGCTGTACCTGCATGCCCACTTTCAATGACTGGTGTATAATGACACCCAGGTCTCGTTGCACCTCCCCTTTTCCTAATCGGCCACCATTCAGATAATAATCTGTTTTCCTATTTTTGCCACCAAAGTGGATAACTTCACATTTATCCACATTAAATTGCATCTGCCATGAATTTGCCCACTCACCCAACCTATCCAAGTCACCCTGCATACTCTTAGCATCCTCCTCACAGCTAACACTGCCACCCAGCTTCGTGTCATCCACAAACTTGGAGATGCTGCATTTAATTCCCTCATCCAAGTCATTAATATATATTGTAAACAACTGGGGTCCCAGCACTGAGCCTTGCGGTACCCCACTAGTCACCGCCTGCCATTCTGAAAAGGTCCCGTTTATTCCCACTCTTTGCTTCCTGTCTGCTAACCAATTCTCCATCCACATCAATACCTTACCCCCAATACTATGTGCTTTAAGTTTGCACACTAATCTCCTGTGTGGGACCTTGTCAAAAGCCTTTTGAAAATCCAAATATACCACATCCACTGGTTCTCCCCTATCCACTCTACTAGTTACATCCTCAAAAAATTCTATGAGATTCGTCAGACATGATTTTCCTTTCACAAATCCATGCTGACTTTGTCCGATCATTTCACCGCTTTCCAAATGTGCTGTTATCACATCCTTGATAACAGCAGTTTCCCCACCACCGACGTTAGGCTAACCGGTCTATAATTCCCCGGTTTCTCTCTCCCTCCTTTTTTTAAAAAGTGGGGTTACATTAGCCACCCTCCAATCCTCAGGAACTAGTCCAGAATCTAACGAGTTTTGAAAAATTATCACTAATGCATCCACTATTTCTTGGGCTACTTCCTTAAGCACTCTAGGATGCAGACCATCTGGTCCTGGGGATTTATCTGCCTTCAATTCTTTCAATTTACCTAACACCACTTCCCTACTAACATGTATTTCGCTCAGTTCCTCCATCTCACTGGACCCTCTGTCCCCTACTATTTCTGGAAGATTATTTATGTCCTCCTTAGTGAAGACAGAACCAAAGTAATTATTCCATTGGTCTTCCATGTCCTTGCTCCCCATAATCAATTCACCTGTTTCTGTCTGCAGGGGACCTACATTTGTCTTTACCAGTCTTTTCCTTTTTACATATCTATAAAAGCTTTTACAATCCGTTTTTATGTTCCCTGCCAGTTTTCTCTCATAATCTTTTTTCCCCTTCCTAATTAAGCCCTTTGTCCTCCTCTGCTGAAGTCTGAATTTCTCCCATTCCTCAGGTGAGCCACTTTCTCTGGCTAATTTGTATGCTTCTTCTTTGGAATTGATACTATCCCGAATTTCTCTTGTCAGCCACGGGTGCACTACCTTCCTTGATTTATTCTTTTGCCAAACTGGGATGAACAATTGTTGTAGTTCATCCATGCAACCTTTAAATGCTTGCCATTGCATATCCACCGTCAATCCTTTAAGTGTCATTTGCCAGTCTATCTTAGCTAATTCACGTCTCATACCTTCAAAGTTACCCCTCTTTAAGTTCAGAACCTTTGTTAAATGCAAGAAGTATTGTAGCAAAGGCAGCTGATGAGGTAGCTGGATTACAAACAGAGGCAATGTGTATTGACGAGAGGCTGTTGACCAGGCAAAATTGTAGTCAACATTGCAATGTAAAAGGTGGACAAAATCAGAAGGGTTACTATAGGACTGAAGGTGCTGTATCCGAATGTGGACGGTATACAGAATAAGGTTGATGAACTTGCTGCACTGTTGCCGATTGGCAGGTATGATGTTGTAGGCATCACCGAATCATACCTGAAAGATTATAGCTGGGAGCTTAATGTCCAAGGGTGCACATTGTATGAAATATGAGTGAGGTTGATGTTCTGGAGCATGTTGCTATTAAGGAGAGGAGGTGTTGGAGTTGTTAAATTTAGGACGGATAAGTCCTCGGGGCCTGACGGAATATTCCCCAGTCTTCTCTACAAGGCGAGCGAAGAGATTACTGAGCCTCTGGCTAGGATCTTTACGTCCTCGTTGTCCACGGGAATGGTACTGGAGGATTGGATGGAGGCGAATGTTGTCCCCTTGTTCAAAAAAGGTAGTAGGGATAGTTCGGGTAATTATAGACCAGTGAGCCTTCTGTCTGTGGTGGGAAAGCTGTTGGAAAAGACTCTTAGAAATAGGATCAATGGGCATTTAGAGAATCATGGTTTGATCAGGGACAGTCAGCATGGCTTTGTGAAGGGCAGGTTGTGTCTAACAAGCCTGATAGAGTTCTTTGAGGATGTGACCAGGCATATAGATGAGGGTAGTGCAGTGGATGTGATCTACAATAGATTTCAGTAAGACATTTGACAAGGTTCCACACGGTAGGCTTATTCAGAAAGTCAGAAGGCATGAGATCCAGGGAATTTTGGCCAGGTGGATTCAGAATTGGCTTGTCTGCAGAAGGCAGAGGGTCATGGTGGAGGGAGTACATTTGGTTTGGAGGGTTGTGACTGGTGGTGTCCCACAAGGATCAGTTCTGGGACCTCTACTTCTCGTGATTTTTATTAACGACCTGGATGTGGGTGTTGAAGGGTGGGTTGGCAAGTTTGCAGACGACAAAAAGGTTGGTGGTGTTGTACATAGTGTGAAGGATTATCAAAGATTGCAGACAGACATTGATAGGATGCAGAACTGGGCTGAGAAGTGGCAGATGGAGTTCAACCTGGAGAAGTGTGAGGTGGTACACTTTGGAAGGACAAACTCCAAGGCAGAGTACAAAGTAAATGGCAGGATACTTGGTAGTGTGGAGGAGCAGAGGGATCTGGGGTTACATGTCCACAGATCCCTGAAAGTTGCCTCACAGGTAGATAGGGTAGTTAAGAAAGCATATGGAGTGTTAGCTTTCATAAGTCGAGGGACAGAGTTTAAGCATCACGAGGTAATGATGCAGCTCTATAAAACTCTGGTTAGGCTTCACTTGGAGTACTGTGTATAGTTTTGGCCGTCTCACTATAGGAAGGATGTGGAAGCATTGGGAAGGGTACAGAGGAGATTTATCAGGATGCTGCCTGGTTTAGAGAGTATGGATTATGATCAGAGATTGAGGGACCTAGGGCTTTATGCTTTGGCGAGAAGGAGGATGAGAGGAGACATGATAGAAGTGTACAAGATATTAAGAGGAATAGATAGAGTGGATAGTCAGTGCCTCTTCCCCAGAGCACCACTGCTCAAAACAGGAGGACATGGCTTTAAGGTAAGGGGTGGGAAGTTCGAGGGGGATATTAGAGGAAGGTTTTTCACTCAGAGAGTGGTTGGTGTGTGGAATGCACTGCCTGAGTCAGTGGTGGAGGCAGATATACTAGTGAAATTTAAGAGACTACTAGACAGGTATATGGAGGAATTTAATGTGGGGGGTTATATGGGAGGCAAAGTTTGAGGGTCGGTACAACATTGTAGGCCAAAGGGCCTGTACTGTGCTGTACTATTCTATGTTCTGTGTTCTATAAAATGTTAGGCAGGAAGGCAGAGGGAGTGGCATTGCTCTGCAGGTAAAAAAAATGAAATCAAGTTATTAGAAAGGAGTGACATTGAATCAGAAGTCGTTGAATCATTGCGGATAGAGCTAAGGAACTGCAAGGGTAAAAACTCCCTGATGGAAGTTGTATACAGAAGCCTCAGGATATGTACATCCCAATGAGGAAGAAGTATTCTGAAGAAAAGGTGACACAACCATGGTGAGCAGAAGTCAAAGCCAACATAAAGGTCAAAGTGAGAGTGAATAATAATGCAAAACTTAGTGGGAAGATAGAAGATTGAGATGTTTTTGAAAACCAACTTAAAGAAGTTAGTAAGAAGGTAAAAGTGAAATACGAATGTAAGCTAGCCAATAACTTTAGAGGATAACAAAAGTTTCTTAGATATGTGTAGTGTAAAAGAGGCAAGAGCGGATATCGGACTGCTGGAAAACAATGCTGAATAAGTAGTAATGGGGACAATGAAATGGCGGGTGAACGGAATCAGTATTCTGCATCAGTTTTCACTGTGGAAGACACAA